>NC_061114.1:169591103-169597545 GCF_002878395.1 Capsicum annuum | reverse complement strand
CCTTAGTTCAAACCACTATTAGCATGTAACTAGTTATTTCTCTTAGACATTTTCACAAACACCTTGAGGGCATGCCTTTACCATGACCAAACCCCACGTGAAAACCATCAAGATTAGGGTTACTCATGGCCCATTTGTACAACCATAATCAACAAGCACCCACATATGAAAATCATCACCAAAAACATGTATAAACACAAGATTAAACAAGAGTAAACAATACCCATCACTATGCATCAAAATCCGCAACATTTGATTTCAAAATCCACCATTTAAGAATCAAAATCAATGTTTAAAATACAAGTTATTTAAGAAATACAACTAGGGAAGAATCATATGCCTTGTACACAAAGATTCACGGAGAGATTCTTGGTCTTCAAGCCCCTAGATGACCTATTTGAAATACTAGCTTCCAATCTTGTTGAAGAAGTTTTGGAGAGTGTTTTGATCTTGTTTTTGTGAAGAATTAAGGGCCAAACAAGGTTATAAGTCATGGGTCATAAGGGTTTAGGGGTGGGAAAAGTCTAAAATGTCCTCCGCTTAAAAGCTGAAAAGTGAACCCCAAGAGGGTATGACACACCCCCTGACCCGTACCCTAGGGTACGAGTGGTATCCTAACTCGTACCCTAGGCCTTACCATGGACCTCTAATCTTCCCAACATACGACCATGCATGCATAACTCGTATCCTAAGGTACGATTTGTACCATACAAACCGTACCCAAGACAGTGTCCACTAGACTAAGCTTAACACACCATACGACTTGACATCTTACGACTAGTTCCCAATTATATGACTTGGGAGGGGCTAAACCGTATGTTGTATAAAATGTAACCCCCACTACACTGCCTAACATATGATAGAGGACACCAAACTATATCCTAGGGTACGACTAGTACCTATGAGTCGTACCTTGCCCAAAAACTTCAACTAAGGGATTTTTCTAAGGGTTCAAAGCCAAGATGTTTCAATTCTCTCCCACTTGGATCATTCATCCTCAAATGATGGGAAAGACAAGAACAAGTTAAGAATATTAACATATACCCCAAGCACGAGTTTTTGAAACAAAAAAAAATAAACCCATTGTCTGTCAAAACATTTGCTCAATTCAAAGTTTAGGGACTTGAAACCTTTGCCTATCAAAGACATAAATCAAGTTAAGAATATTAACATATACCTCAAGTACGAGTTTTTAAAACAAAAAAAAAATGTGGATACTTTCACTTTATATCCTCTTTTGCCTCCGAAGTATCTTCCTTGGACTTTTGGTTCCTCCATATAACCTTCACTGAAGTGACCTCTTTCATTTGCAACCGGTGGACTTGATGATCTAAGATCCTCACTGGGACCTCCTTATAGGACAAAGTCTGAAATACCAACATCCTCCAAAGGAACAACCAAATAAGGGTCACCCATATATTTCCGCAATATAGACACATAGAATACCGAATGAATAGAGCTCAAACTAGAGGGAAGCTCCAAATCATAGTCAACAGTACCAACCCTCTTCAAAACAAAATATGAACTAATATACCGAGGACTAAGATTCCTCTTCTTACCAAACCACATCACCCCCTTCATGGGAGATACCTTCAAGAATACCCAATCTCCATTATTAAACTCTAAATACCTATGCCTTACATTCGCATAGGACTTTTGGCGACTTTGAGGGGATTTCAACCTATTGCGAATAACCTTTACCTTTTCCAAGGCTTGGTGGACCAAACCAGGGGCAAGCAACTTACCCTCACCAATATCATACCCCCAATATAAAAACGACACCTCCTACCATACAACGCCTCAAAAGGAGCCATACCAATGCTAGAGTGGTAACTATTGTTATAGGCCAATTCAATCAAAGACAAATAGTCATACCAATACCACCATAATCAATCACACAAGCACGCAACATATCTTTCAATGTTTGGATAGTCCTTTCCGCTTATCCATCCATCTGCGGGTGAAAAGGGATACTAAGGCACACCTTAGTCCCCAAACGTTTCTGAAATGACTTTCAAAAGTGAGATAAGAATGAAGTACCACTATCTGAGATAATATAAATCGAAGCACCATGCAACTTCATAATCTCTGTAAGATATGACTTAGCATAATCCTCCATCGAATAATTAGTCCTCACCATCAAGATATGAGCGGACTAGGTCATCCTATCCATAATGATCCAAATAGAATCACATTGATTTCGAGACCTGGGAAGACTGGTGACAATATCTATATTAATCACTTCCCACTTCCATTTAGGAAACTTTATATCTTGATACAAACCACCGAGCCTCAAGTGCTCAACTTTCACCTGTTGACACAACATACACTTAGCCACATAGCTAGCCACATCTCACTTCATATTTTTCTACCAATAAAACTCCCTAAGATCATGATACATCTTCATAGAACTGGGATAAATGGTATAAGGAGATCCATGAGCCTCGACCATAATATTTTTCCTCAATCCCTCTACATTAAGAACATATATGCTACCTTAGTACCTCAAGATACCGTCACCAAAAATTGCCTAATCAATAATATTTTATTGACCCACATTACTCTTAATCTTCATCAAACGATGATCCTTTAAGGTTTGCAATACGACATAGAGGCAATCAATATAATCCATCTCACTCTTAGGATAGACCAAGATGTCATCAATGAAGACAATGACAAACAAATCCAGAAACGGATGAAATACCCTATTCATCAAATCCATGAATGTCGCCTAGGCATTGGTCAACCCAAAAGACATGACTAAGAACTTATAGTGACCATATCGGGTCTTGAAGACAGCCTTAGGGATATCCACTTCCCTAATCTTAAGTTGATGATAACCCGACATAAGATCAATTATAGAGAAATACTTCGCACCTTGAAGTTGATTGAACAAATCATCGATCCTAGGAAGAGGATACTTATTCTTTATGGTTACCATTTTCAATTGACATAATCAGTGTATATTTGAAGGAAACCATTCTTTCTACACACAAATAACGCGGGAGCACTCCAAGGAGACACGCTAGGATGAATAAAATCTTTGTCTAAGAGATCCTTGAATTTTTCCTTTAGCTCCTTCAACTCAGCCGGAGTCATTCTATAAGGAGGGATAGAAATTGGACGGGTGTTCAAAACTAGATCAATCCTAAAATCAATTTCCCTATCGAGAAGAATACAAGAAAAGTCATTAGGGAAAACCTCGGGAAACTCATTTACCACAGGAACAGATTATAGATAAGGACCCTCTGAGTTAGAATCTCTAACTTGGACTAAATAATATAAACACCCTTTAGAAATCAACTTTCAGGCTCTAAGATACGAGATGAACCTCTCCTTAGGCACCAAATAACCCTCTTCCCATACTGCGATAGGCTCATTAGGGAATTTAAACATGACTTTTTGGGACCAACAATCTAAGGAAGCATAGCACAAATGCAACCAATTCATCTCAGAATAACATCAAAATCAACCATGTCCAACTCTATCAAGTCTACCAAAGTTTCTTTACTACTAACAACCACTACACACATCTTGTAGACTCTTTTTACAAGTATAGAGTCTCCTGTTGAGGTAGAAATAAAAAAATAGACTGACAGACACTCAGGACCAAAACCAAAATGCACAGCCATAAATGGGGTCATATAAGAGAGAGTGGACCCCAAATCAATAAAATAATACACATCATAGGAGAAAAGTCTCAACATACCCACAATATTTGGAGACTCCTCGAACTCCTAGAAAGTAAAAAGGGCATATAAGCAATTTCGAATAATACCGATACCAGAAACAGAAGCAGAAGCATCCCCCTTTGGTGCAAGAGCCAATAGAGGAGCAATAGAGGTCTTGTTGGCCCAAGAAGCCACTAAAGAAGGGAACTATCACTGCATATGCCTAATCTGACCATATCTAAAACATCTAGTCCTCCGTTTCTCATACTAGCCACGATGATGTTGGCCATAAAATCTACAAAGAGGGTAGGATAGAGCTGATTGTACCCCACTAGTTTGAGAATAGGCACCCTGTGCTTGGAACCTATCATCAAAATGAGACCGATAATCACCCAATTGGTTCGGATAAGGAGCACTAACTGAGGAGAATAAACCAGAACTCCCTCACTTCTTTTTCAGACACCTACCACCATCTATACTACCTTGCTCAGAGGGCCTAAATCTCTTCCATTTCCTTTCACTAAGCTCAACCTATATTTTTTTCTCTTCCCCTACTAGTTGCATATACACAACCAATCTAGATATGTCCATGTCTTTGATCAACAAGGCTGACTTGTTCTCAAGGACCAACTAACGAGACAATTCCAAGGTAAACTTTTTCATTCGAGCCCCAAAGCATACCGAGATAATTGATAATGTTTCAAGGCATACTCCTTGACTTACATTCTTCCTTGCTTCAGATTAACAAACTCCTCCGCCTTTACTTCCTTCAACTCTTAAGGAAAGAAGAGGTCTAGAAAGGTATTGGTGAAATCCTTCCACAAGGATGACTCATCAACATCACCCCTTGTATGTTCCCGCTTTCAGTACAATTGGTACGCCATGTCCTTCAACTGATAAGCCATAAATTCCACCACTTCAACATTAGTGGCCTGCATAACTCTGAAGATGTTTTCCATCTCATCCAGAAAACCCTGAGGATCTTTATCTATCTTAACACCGATAAAGGTCGAAGGACTCAACCTCATAAACTGGCCAAACCTTGTGGCCTAAGAAGATGGAGTAGAAGATGCACCATGCTCAGTCTGAGAAGCTACAAACAAAGAAATCATATAAATCTACTGACAAAACTCAGCATTCGACACATCAGCCTGAGGAACTGGAGGAGGACTAGAGGGAATAAGTGGAACTCTTAAACCATCAGTTACCAGACCCCTAGATCGAGTATGGACTCTATAAGTAGTGCGAGTCCTATCAACATCATTCCCAATTAGGACAGAAGGGTTTGCAGGGACTTTAGATCTTCTTGGGGGTATAATCTAAAAGACGAGCAAATAGAAATTAAAAGAATCCAAAATCTTAAACTCTATAGCTCGAACTAAGACAACAAGAAGGTGAAACATTCCTAAATGCCTTGTAGACTATCTCTTATAAGTGTGGTGAGCTACATACCCATGAAAGAGACTCTAACACGACTTTATGGGTTCCCAATTGACCATGAACCTAGGCTCTGATACTAACTTGACATGACCCAAAATCAGGTCTTGTCGTATAGGCATTTTGATCCCAAAAAGGACCATAGATTTCCCTATTTACCTATCCCAATCACCATATCAAGCCAGCGGTATCGAATGAACTCCGATCATATAACAAGATAGCGGAAACACGACTAGTAATCATTACTTAAGAAATGTCTAATCCAACCATTAATGTCAACATACTAAACAACATACCCAAGTCCACAATCATCCATAAGACTCTACCAATCTGATGTCTATAATATATCAGAACATGTCTCCGACAATAGCAAAAAAACCAAGTCTAATACAAGTCTATGAGATAAGATAGAAAGACTCTGAAATGTATTCCTTTTGAAGTATACATGTTGTCCACTTCAAAGTCAACACACGATCCATTCGAACACCTAGTCACTACACGGGAAGAGAAGAAAAAGCTCTAGCCCCTGTGTTGCGTGGGGATACAACGCTCGGAGACATTTATCTGTTGAAATGATAGCATATAACTCAAGGACAAGGATAGAATAGTGTCATTATTTAAAGACCAATCAAACCATCACATGCAACCATATTTATACCCATAGGCTTATATGTAGATATATTGATACAAAAAGTGACAATAAGAGAACGAAGCTTAGCATACCTTTCAAATCATCCAATCATGATACGCAGAGTGGAGGACACTAACCTTCCACCTTTATAAGTTAGAAGGATTGAACTTTCTAAGCATGTTAGGAAAGGAACTCGAACCTCAAGCCATTTCATTAGGCAAACGACTCCAACCTCAAGCCTTTTTATTAGATAAGGTACTCTAACCTCAAGCTACTTCATTAGGCAAGGGACTCTAACCTCAAGTTGTTTCATTAGGCAAGGGACTCTAACCTCAAGATTTTTCATTGGACAAGTAGACTCTAACCACACTTCATCTTCTTTAGCAAGTGGACTTTAACCACTAGCCATCGCGTCGATCATTAGTTGATATTGGGACTCTAACCCTTTATCCATTCATTCATATCCACATAGTTCAACATTTAAGGACTCTAACCCATTTAGCCCATTCAAGACACTAAGGCTATAATTCAACACCATATATGACCACATGGTCTTCATGGATCATTTATCAATCAATCACTTTAATAGGCCAGTAACTTAGTTTCAACTATCATTTAAGTCAATTTGTTGTCATTAAGAACTATTCATTACCATCCATTCTTTATTAGCATTCATATACCAAACCTTAGTTCAACACATAAT
>NC_061114.1:169376616-169588103 GCF_002878395.1 Capsicum annuum | reverse complement strand
AATTTCTATTGTTCATAACTAACCTTCTTTATCTACCCACATACCAACAAAATTCACATATTCAAGTATATAATTCTTCTCATCTCACAAATTTACTTCTATTATGGAATTATGAAATTATACGTTCTTATTATTTTAACTTTTTTTCTTAAAGCTTATTATAATAGATCCTATCACCGAAATTGTGGGTATCAACATCTTGCGTTATATTTGATTTGTGCATTCCATACTTTTATAGAAACACTTATAAGATTAATTTTTTATTAGTTTGATTTACAATATCTTGAAAATACAAGAATATGTAAATATTGATCGAAAAACAGATGCTTGAGAAGTTTTGACAAGAGTTCCATCCATGGTACCTCATCCAGAGGCAAGGGACCGATATATGAGGTTGGTAATTACAAACTTGACAAGAAATTGGTAATTGCGAACTTTGAAAGTTCTAAGGTATAACTGTAATATCAGTGATTTTACTCTTTTCATCGAATGCTGCCTCAGAAACTTTGTCGAGTTTAATTAAAATTGGAGATGTAGATAGAGTACTAGAACCAAAGTACTGTCCAAATTCACATATACAAGTCTATATAGCATGAAGTGAAGAAAACAAATATATTTTATTTGTTTATACTATATATCGACTTCACTTGCATGGGAAGAATGAAGATATGTCAATCGACACTCTATTTTTTTGGCATAAGAATATGCAGTAATTTCTATGTTTTGTTTGTTGGATTCAACTCTGCGCTAAAGCTGAAGAAGAAAAAGGATCAAAGTAAGGGGTTTTCTCTCCGAGATGAATGACAAGTATCAATGGCAAGCCACTACAACATTGGCTCTACTGCTTTAAGCAATGGAAAAATAGGTAGTTGAAGTTTATGCTTTTATGCTTTATACCATCTTCTTCTCATATTTATGATTCATGTTCAACTTGTATCAATAGCCGTTGAGGAAGAGGAGATGGCACGTGATAGCAAGAAAATTTATCCTAGAATATCTCTCTGTCATTGAGGCTCATACGAAATGTAATGTTGCTCTTTCACAATAGAAGAGAAAATGGTTGGTACTGCTACACACGATTCTCTTCTGATACTGTATCCCCCCCTCTTAGATTAATGCAAATAAGGATTATACTTTTTTCCTCCTACTGTTGCTTCTCTTAGTTAGATGATAAATAATTATTTCACTTTCTGTTCCGAGATCTAGATACAAACAACATTGGTCCCCATGGATACTTTGGAGAGAGATACCCAATTGAATAGCTATCCTCTTTACAAACCCAACAAACTTGACATTTTTAGCTTCGTCTTTCGCATTTTTAAGGTCTGATATAAGAATATGTAAAAGTTAGAATGTTATACATTTGCTTGATTCTATTCGGCGGTTTCTCTATTCGTGCGACAGTAAATAACAAGTATACTCTGTTTATATGACTATGTTAATAATTAAATCTATAGATTCAAATATGCACATCCATATGTTATATCTTTTTTGTCTGAATCTTTTGATACCCATTGTGGGATTTGTTTTGACGAGGGCCATGTGCTTCTTGATGTTTGTATATAAGTTTGTGATTTTGGAGTCTATATATATGATGAATTTCTTTGTTATATTTTATTCACAATCACACAGAAGGATATCCTATCTATGCCAATTCTTTTGCACTAGGATGCAAATTGTCTGTCACTTTTAGCTTTTATTTTCATGTGCTACTAACTGTAAAAGTTTCTTTATTTATTTTTAATTTAAATATTATAGTTGGTTTGGATGAATAAGGTGGTCAACCGTGGAGCGAAAGTAACAAAGATGGTTAGTCAGTGCCCCTATAAGGATCAAAACGAGATAAAACTAGCTACTTCAATCTTTAGTGTCCATCTTGAACAAGGTTGTTCCTACACCTTCTTTCACTTTTGCCTTTATTGGACAAAGAAAAGATTTTTGTATCTCTGTATTATTATGCCAGAGTTTGTCCTTTTGCTGGTTTGTATTGTCATCATGTGCTTGTTTGTGATCTTGGAAATCGAGTACTAATTTGGTTGGAATAAAAAGCAACTCTAGATTCAAGAGTTATCAACCTTTTGAACTGGAATTTGTAGTTTTTTTTACCACCTTTGCTCAATAAAAGACAATCGCATGATTGTTGACGTGATGCAAGCATAGGAGCATTACAAGTGATGATGCAAGTATTTGATTATAGTCGGGAATCTTTTGGAAAACTTAAAGATCACAAACAACAACCTTTGAAAGGTTTTTTCTCAACTTATACATTTTTTATTTAGCTTGTATATGTATGTTGTTAATATTGAAAACTTAACATGGTGTTATGTATGGGTAGGCTTTATGGGATGTTTCAAGAAAAAGAACAATATATATGTAAAATTCTGTTAAAATACTAATTAGTGACTTTTTTGATTTATGAATCCTGATTATAAAAAACCTTCTAATTTTGGGTTCTTCTTCATAAAGGTCATATGGTATCACAGATTATTAGAGTCAGCATTGGCAGAGTTGAAAAGCTAGAAGGTATAATTTTTTTCATTATCAATTGTTCGAGGTTATAATTTGATTACGGTGAACATGCTTAGTTGATAACCATAGAATATGTTTGAATTTTTTCTAGCTTTAAATTTACTTTTGTATGTTGTTAAAGAGTCATGTTTACCTACTCAAGCTTAGACGATTTAAGTCATTTTTCTAATTTTTCTTAGAGTTCCTGAAATTTTGAGATATGATGCATTCTACAATGACTTGGTAATGAAAGATGATATAGAGTAGTACATATTTAGCTTTAATTCTTCTTTGTATCCTTTGTGTGATATTTATTTGTTACATCAACAAGATTTATTCAACTCTCATGAGGGGCAATGTAAATCATGATATCTGCCCCTATTAGTATATCTTTTGTAGCTTGTTTGTCGTAACATTTTGTGTGTAAATCAGTGCAACTAAATGGTAAATTTAAGGGCATGAGGCATCGATTTACGACTGATTAATCTTTTCTATTAAAAAATGTAGTTTTTCAGCACCAGGTATATACCTTGAAGGTATATGGAGGAAAGAGAAAGATGCTACAAACAGCTAAAGAGAATAAAAAACAAGAGGAGTTCGATATATTTCGGGGCTAGAAGTGGGCCTAATGTTGGAATTAGAAAATAATCTAAGGTATAAAAGGGTGTAAATTTTGATATTATAGTTTTGTTGATATTCACCAGATGAAGTATTGTGTTGCCTTTGTGTGTTTCTTGAAGACTTTGTTTTCACTGTATTAGACGTTAATTTCCTCATTCCACTCAATTGTTTAGTTTGTTATACTTTGATAAAAGTAGTGAAAGCTGAAAAAGGAAGCAATATCCCAAATTAGTATATCTAACATGCAAACATGAAAGGAGTTCAAAATTACCAACATCGAGCACAAATGAGACAGACTATATGTGTAGCTATATATTAATTATCCATCACCACCAAAGAACTCATTTTGAAAAAACTCTAATATAAAACTTCTTCACTAAATCACACCTCTCTTTCTCTAAAAGTATACTTTAAATAAAGGTACTCTCTAAGGTATACTTTAATTGAAGGTAAAAGAAGTGATAAATAACAATAAGAGCAAGTAATAAATGAATGTAATGATCCCTCAATTGCTGAAGAAGCTTACTAGAGAAAGAGAGATGATAAAGACATCAACAATATTATCCAAGCTAACAAGCAATGCAAAGATGAACATACAAATTGAAGTTTCATTGAAGAAAGTGCTAATTATTACTTAACTGGGTTTGAATGTTATCGGAGCTCATCGGCGACGGATTGAGAGCCAAGAAGAGAAACTTGTTCTTAGCTTCACTTTGAAAAGCGTAAGAACAACTTTTGTCTTCTTGGCTCTCACTTCATCGCCGATGAGCTCCTATAATATTTCAAAATTATTTTGTGTCTATTTTGATTATCATTCCATTTTGTCTTACTTTATGTGGCACAATAGAAAATCTCAAAACATAACAAAGCCACAAAATTTATATAGTGGATTATTTTTGTTTGACTGTTTTGAATTCACACAAAATTTAAAAAGGGTAATGAAAACATTTGGATTTGTGGTTTTAGTTTAGAAATATGGAGAATGTCTAAAATATTGTTAAACTAATAAGAATAACCTCAATAGCACTAATTTGGTAGTTGGTTAAAGATACATGAATAACTCTACTCTTATTCAGTAATCAAACGGTCCTTACCATCATCTAAAATGCTCCTAATTTCGATAAAAATGTAGAATTCTGAGAATAAAAATAATTCTCCGTAAAAAAATAATAAATTTTAGCATTAAAAAATAAGTACAATAACAAAATTCTATTTATAGTGCCAAAACTCTGATCGTCATTAATTTGAACGATCTCCAATAGCATACATTTAAACAAGAAATATATTTTTGACTACATCTAATTTTGCTCCTTAATTATGAATGTGATGGTGGTTTATCACATTAAACTTTACTTAACTAAACTATTTTTCATTCAAAGTTTCACTTGATATTTTCAAAAAATTTGTACTTAATAATATAACATACACACAATAATTTATTTTTTGTATACATTTAATCTTAATTAACGATTGATACACGTGCAACGTACGTACACTAAACTAGTAATATAAATGGGTAGAATGATTTTATTATAGTCTAGTTGACGAAGTTCAATTTTTAATTAGTAACTATAGTTATTTTTTATGCATTTCTCGAAGTAGGAACCCATTTCTATGAGGAAGGAGGGTGGGGTAAGTAGCCTGCAGTGATGATAAGGTAGATGTGGTACGCCCCTTCTACTTCTTCCGTGAAATTATATATAAGAATGATATAATAAAATTGTCTTTCTATCTATTGTTCTTCAAAAAATACGTCAAATCAATATTGAAAAAGAAAAAAATGAATTTAAACAAAGCAAGGATACACTAAACAATTGGATGGATTCCTACAAATTCTATTACCACAAAACACAAATAAGTTCTTTATTGATAGAGAGACAAAGAAACAACAAGCTGAGATTGCACAATCATCCAACCACTTTCTAGGAAAAGTGTTGGAATTGACTATTTAATCACTGTGGGAACGTTTGGTGCACTAGATATGTCATGTAATGGAACTATTGTATCCCACTCTTTATACAGGATAGTAATCCATCATTCATATGAGATAAGTAATCTCATTATTTAAGTATAAATAATGAGATAAAATAATTTTAGGGTTAAGTAGTTGTCACGATCCGAGCCAAGGCCCTGACCGCGATGGGCTTCCCAAACCAATTAAGACCCGAGAAGACCCCTTAACTTTACATCATAAACATGGTCATAATCAAACGCGAAAATAAAGTAGACCCAAAAGAAATCGTTCAATTTAAACAAAGTAATAATCTAAGGCTCTGAAAATACAACATAATAACATTCAAAGCAGTCTGTGAAGCCTCTAATATAAGAAAACTGTCTAAACCGGGACAAGACCCCAATAATACTATAATTGAAAATAAATAATCATCTAGGATAAATCGCCTTTCAAAAGATGGAGGGCTCACCAACTCTGATGATGTCTGAACAATCCTTATGTTGCAATGGACTATGGAAATGTGCCTTCAAACCTACATCATGAGACGATGCAGCCGAGGACAATCAATACATGAAATGTACTGGCATGTAAAACAACCCAAAACAACATACACTTTATAAAAAATAGACAAAAGTATAGAAAAATAATGGGCATAATAAAGACTTCAAACAACCTCTTAAAAACATGAACTCAACTCTTCTATTTAATTCTGGGCTAGATGGTATCCCCGATATTCTCTTTACCCCACGGTCTATATAAATCGAGAATTAACTCATCGTTCAGGCCCCCAATCCAAGTTTGACGCAAGGTTTAAGGTCTCTTCTCTTTATTACACCAAAAGCACAAAGCAAGCATACAATAATTATCCATATTTCAGGAAAGAATCAATTGCGCATTAGCAAAACACGGTTTCAGGCAATGAATCTTTCAAACTCGTGCCTTCTCTGTTAACCATCTAACTCTCTTTAAGCCCATTTTTAACTTTTTTAAATTATTTGACCTTCTTAAAAGTTCATCTCTTTTGCTGCAAAGGAATCTCTAATTTGGTATCATCATACCAAGACTTGCAATTCATATAAATCATATCATCTCTTCTTTTTAGTTTTTTTTTTTTAAAAAAGACCACCAAAATAATTTAGCTATCAAATAAGATTTGTCTTACTAAATTGATATACAAAAATAAGAGTTCTCTTACTAAATTGATATATAAGTTTAACTAAAACCTCTTTCTTTCAAGACTTCTATGAAACTCTTAAAGGTGATCATCTCTTTCATAAATTCATTCAACTCCCATTGAAAACAAGAACATTTAAAACACAAGAATTACTCTTCAAATCCGCATAAGTAAACAATGTATAATTTGACGAAGGTAGCATTCAAAACCCAATTTTTTCATCATTTATTAAATAATCCACAACACTAGTTAGCATAATTCTCATCATAAAAGGGGTTCGTAATTCATACTCTTCAAACAATTTTAAAATTTATATCATATATAAATATAAAGTTAGAGTATAGAAAAACATGATTTCCAAGCCCATGAGTAGTGAGACCATTCAACATATCTTTTGATCGAAGGAATTTGAGAAAACTTGACTTTGAGCCTTGAATTTGAAACCCTGGCTTGAAATTGATGTAAAGACTTACTTGATTTGAATTTGTTCCACATACTCTTGATGACAAAGTGATAAGAAAACATTGAAGAGAAAGATTAATCTTTAATCCTTCTTAAAACTTTATGATTGGGAGTTTGGAGTTCTTGGGAGAGAAGAGGAATTACGGATTTGAGAATAATTCTCATAGTTTAGGATGATTTTGGATATTAAAAACAGATTAAGGAAGTTACATAGGGTGAAAGAATCAGTTCGCCCTTAATTTAATAAGAGAACAACGAAATTTTATGTCTGGTAAGGGGAGCAGGGTGAGTCTCAAGACAAATCGAAAGGCCGCAGTCGTGCCCTGCGTGGCTAATTATGCGGCATCAGTTGTGCCTCGCATGACCATCGCGCACCTTAGACAGTGTCTCACTTACTCATAACTTTTTACTCCAAACTCAGATTGACATATGGTCAGTCGCGTTAAAATAAAACTGGAAGACACAATAATAGAAAATATCCCACAATGGTAGCCTACACTGCTTGCTCTAACAATTCTAATATATCACATATATTGTAACATCACACCAAGATAGAACAGAAGTATTATATCAGATATAAGTGAACAAGAGAGAACATATATATATATATAAGTAAAGGAAGATACGACAAATACATAGATGATAAGTTAATATGGCAATACAACATAACATAACCTAATAAAGTAAGTGCAATGTATATGATGATGATGCACGAAGTCATCACACAACCTCCAGGATCGTCGCGCAATCCCCGTATACACCTATAGAGATAAAGATTCTCGATGTAGGACCCATGGAGGGACGTGAGCCAATATTCACTCATTATTTTTGTTTCATCCAAGAATTTTCACATGTCTCATATAACACCTATGAATATATCACAATACACCAATGTTACCACATTAGGCATTTCAACAACACAATATAATTATTCACATATATTCAAGGCTATCAACATCACATAGGACCTTACACGGTCACACATAACACAAATATCTCAATATCGATAATTACATTACATATAGGCCCCCACACGGTCACAATACATAGATATACATTTTTCATGATTAGTTTCCACCCTTAACATGCATTTTGTATTATCATTTACTATCAGCCCAGTCTGAAAGATTTAATTCATAACCTACCTCAAAAGCCAAAAACTGTCTGCTACACTTTGAACCCATGACCTTACTTTCCATAAACGATCCCGAGCTCCTCTGGAAATACCAAATATGTAATCTACACATAAAAACAAAATCGACGACACTCATATTGACTACTTTTGGTTCAAGGTCAAAACAGACCCCCAAAATGGATTTTCAAAAAAAGAAGGAAAAAATCATAACGTTACTCCAAAAATGTGTTCTCCATGTTTTTAGAAACCTACAGCTTAAAACCCAAGTCAAATTGAGTAAAGAAATGAGCTTCAAATCAAAGAAAAACTATTTTTAAGCTTTACCGAGTAAAATCTTTAAAATTTGAGTTAAAATTAAGAATCAGAGCTGTTTTGAAGGTTAAATTGATGAAAACTAGTAACTATAAGATAAAACAATACTCAAGTGAAAAGGAGTGAAATTGGGGTTCAAAATCAAGCCCTAAAATTTTTGGATTTTTTGAGAAATTAATCAGGAATTACTCAAAAAATGGTGAATTCTTACCTTGAATGCATAATAGAAACAAGAAATCGATATTCATCTAGCTTCCTAAGATCCCACAAGCTTCGTTTTTAAGCTCCCACACTATTTTAGGGTTTAACTCTCAAGAGGCAAGATGAAAAATGAGCAAAATAGGCCAAAAAAGGGGGTAAAAGCTATTTTTATACCCTGCACCAACTTTTTAAAGAATAAAAACCAGATTTTTTCTTTAGTCCAATTCGAACTTAGATGGGGTGCCCGAAATTCATTCGGAGTCCAATATATGCTAACCAGCTACAGAAACACACTAAATTTGACGTTTTGTATGCGTTGGCGAAGTTGAATTTTCAAAAAAATATCGTTTTCGCAGAATTGACCCCAAAAATCCAAAATCACAATTTTCTAAATAGAGGGTTGAAATGAGAGTTAGAAGCCGTAAAATCGCACCAAACATGTTACCACCCTAAAATCAATATTTTAGAGTTGCTGGCGCAGTTGAATAATCCACTCGAGGTTGTTTCGACCAAATGTGGGTACCATACTCATATTTCCTATTATCTAACTACCACGATCCGATTCACGAGATGTGATGGCTCCTACTAAAACCCACTAGTAGGTAAGCCAACACCGTAACTCGGAGATAAGGCAATGGGTTACTTTGGTATAACCGCCCAACAAGGGCCACAATACATGAACACAACAACAACAACAATGCTTCATAATAGATAAACAACTATAGATACCAATTTCACCGACCTGGTAATATTAGTACAAAAGTATCTAAGTTCGACAATAGGAATTACAACTCAAAGTCTAAATAATCTTTTACATTCATCATGAATACAAAAGACTGAATAAAGATAGGAAGGAAACAGGTGACTCTAAACTCGAAGAGCTCACCCTGTCTCCGAAAGATCAACGCAGCACGATCTCAACTTAGCGGCGGCAACTAGTACTCGCGTCTGTCCTAAAAAGGTGCAGAAGTGTAGTATGAGTACCAAAGCAACGGGTACTCAATAGGAATCATCGACCGACTGAGCTAAATTATGATATAAAGATGGTATAAAGTAAGACAATAACTATAAGTCAAGGTTCAAAATCGAACCTAAATCATCTCCATCATCATTATACGTAGTCCATAATAAAACTAGAGCAATGCTCAGACATATACATTTATTACATACCAATATCGCCATATAAAATGAGTAAGCGATTTGGAAACTTAAACGACATCAATATAATCACAATCGCATAAATATTAATTTCAACGCACATACATCCATTAGACATAAGTAAAAGAACTCATCATGGCATCCCATACCACCAGAAAGTAAACACAAGGAAAAATAAGGTAAAGAACTCATTATGACTTCCCATACCACCGGAAAGTACATGAAGAAATAACCATTAAGCAATTACAGATGCAACCAACTCTTCAATATCCATGGTTTACCACTTTCCATATCCGCAGTTTCCATAATTCCCGCTAAGGGCCATTTACCAAGATCCATAAACTTCATCAATTACCACAAGTGAGATAACATATACTAAGGTAATCATAATAATAGTCATATTGCCATTTGGATATCTATTATATCAACATACTCTATCTAGTCATTATTAACTAACCAACACTTATTATTATCTACTGGTTTACTAGTCATCATAAGAACTCCAATCATTAGTCTAACCAATTCTATATAAACCTTCTTCAAGAAATAGTAACTAATTATCATTCATTAAATAACAAACTTTATTATCTAGTCGAGATGCACATCTAAGCCATAATCACCTTTTAAACCAAAGTTCATTCCTAGATATCATAGGCACACTAGCCACCATATAGGAAGAGGTTACATATCATCAAACACTTATATATCTATTATTCAACACCTTTTATTAGTCACCATCATAAGTCTCTAAGTCAACACCTAAGCAACCCACGACCTCACCTACTAGGCGTCAATCTCACTACTCATTAACATTGCTAGGTCTATTATCGTCATTAACCATTTAACAAGTTTAGCAACTAGTTCCCAAATTTAGATAGAATAGATTCACCCACTAGTATTCTAGGTCTCTAACAAGCAAGTAACATAACCACTTTATATAACTACAATCCCTCATATAATCCGTTTATACTAGGAGAAAATCCATAATTAATCCATTCATTCAAGCCAAATATGTTTATTAGGTGGGTCCTTAACTCTACACATGATTATACTTACCCATTAGCCTTAGCTCATTATTTGTCATAACCCACTTCTATTCATTAACAAGAGCCACGCCACTTAACAAGTGATTAATAGTATAGAATTCTAGACAACTTCTCAAGGATAACATAATAGTCCTAATGCACATACGGTGTAATCATACTAGGGCATAACCATACATATACATATATTTTTATAAATACTTACCATACATAACATCACCACAACATCAATATATCTTTCGGCTTTATCGTGCATCATCATAATCTCATTACCTCTTCCGAATTTACTATGCATTATCACAACCTTAACATATCCTCCGGGTTCACCAGGAATCATCTTAACATCATTACCTCTTCTGGATTTATCGGGCATCATCATAACCTTAATATATCCTCCAATTTTATCGGGTATTAATATATCATCAATATAACCACCGGCCTTATCGAACATCATAATATCATCAATGTATTGACACAACCCAAAACTAGGCCTTGTCGTAAGTCCAAAAAGGATCAAAGATCACCCCGTTTACCTTTCCCAACCACCACATCAAGCGATAAGTATTAGATGAACTTCGATCATATAAAAAGATAGCGGTAACAAGACTAGCAATCATTACTTAAGAAATGTATAATCCAACCATTAATATCAACATACCCAAGTCCACAGTCATCTATAAGCCTCTTCCAATTCGATGTCTATACTATGTTGGAACATGGCCCAGGCAATAGTAAAAAAATAAGTCTAATACAAGTCTATGACATAATATAGAAAGACTATGAAATGTGTGTCTTTCAAAGTATGGAAGCTTACCACTTTAAAGTCAACATGCGATCCGCTTGAACACCTGGTCACTGCACAAAAAAGAAAGAAAAAACTCTGCCCCTGTGTTGTGTGGGGACATAGCTCCCAGAGACGGTTAGCGATTGGAGCGCTAGCATGTAACTCAAGGACAAGGATAAAATAGTGTCATTATTTAAAATCCAATCAAACCATCACATGCAACCATATTTATACACATAGGCATATATGTACATATATAGATATAATAAGTGTCAAAAAGAGAATAAAGCTTAGCATGCCTTTCAAAGCATCCAATCATGCTACATGGAGTGGAGGACTCTAACCTTCTACCCTTATAAGTTAGAGGGGTTAAACTTCCCAATCATGTTAGGAAAGGGACTCTAACCTCAAGCCATTTCATGAGGAAAGGGACTCTAACCTCAATCTTTTTTGTTAGACAAGAGGCTCTAACCTCATGCCATTTCATTAATCAAGGGACTCTAACCTCAAGACATTTCCTTAGGCAAGGGACTCTAACCTCAAGCCTTTTTATTGGACAAGTGGACTCTAACCACAAGCTATCTTATTTAGCAAGTGGGCCCTAACCACTAGTCATCGCGTCCATCATTAGTTGACATAGGGACTCTAACTTTTTGTCCACTCCTTCATATCCACTTAGTTCAACATTTAAGGACTCTAACCCATTTAGCCTATTCAAGCCACCAAGGCTACAATTCAACACCTTATATGACCACATGGTCTTCTTGAACCATTTATCAATCAATCACTTTACTAGGCCATTACCTTAGTTTCAACCATCATTCAAGTCAATTTGTTGTCATTAAGAACTATACATCACTACTCATTCTTTATTAGCATTCATATACCAAACCTTAGTTCAACACATAATTTAATTTCATGCTCGGGACTCCAACCCTCTTTAACCAAGCAAAACACCAAAATCATTAATTCACTTCATACATATCCAACAAGGCCATTACAATCTCATTTACCAATCATTCTTACTCATCAAGCCATTGCCTTAGTTCAAACCACTATTAGCATGTAACTAGTTATTTCTCTTAGACATTTTCACAAACACCTTGAGGGCATGCCTTTACCATGACCAAACCCCACGTGAAAACCATCAAGATTAGGGTTACTCATGGCCCATTTGTACAACCATAATCAACAAGCACCCACATATGAAAATCATCACCAAAAACATGTATAAACACAAGATTAAACAAGAGTAAACAATACCCATCACTATGCATCAAAATCCGCAACATTTGATTTCAAAATCCACCATTTAAGAATCAAAATCAATGTTTAAAATACAAGTTATTTAAGAAATACAACTAGGGAAGAATCATATGCCTTGTACACAAAGATTCACGGAGAGATTCTTGGTCTTCAAGCCCCTAGATGACCTATTTGAAATACTAGCTTCCAATCTTGTTGAAGAAGTTTTGGAGAGTGTTTTGATCTTGTTTTTGTGAAGAATTAAGGGCCAAACAAGGTTATAAGTCATGGGTCATAAGGGTTTAGGGGTGGGAAAAGTCTAAAATGTCCTCCGCTTAAAAGCTGAAAAGTGAACCCCAAGAGGGTATGACACACCCCCTGACCCGTACCCTAGGGTACGAGTGGTATCCTAACTCGTACCCTAGGCCTTACCATGGACCTCTAATCTTCCCAACATACGACCATGCATGCATAACTCGTATCCTAAGGTACGATTTGTACCATACAAACCGTACCCAAGACAGTGTCCACTAGACTAAGCTTAACACACCATACGACTTGACATCTTACGACTAGTTCCCAATTATATGACTTGGGAGGGGCTAAACCGTATGTTGTATAAAATGTAACCCCCACTACACTGCCTAACATATGATAGAGGACACCAAACTATATCCTAGGGTACGACTAGTACCTATGAGTCGTACCTTGCCCAAAAACTTCAACTAAGGGATTTTTCTAAGGGTTCAAAGCCAAGATGTTTCAATTCTCTCCCACTTGGATCATTCATCCTCAAATGATGGGAAAGACAAGAACAAGTTAAGAATATTAACATATACCCCAAGCACGAGTTTTTGAAACAAAAAAAAATAAACCCATTGTCTGTCAAAACATTTGCTCAATTCAAAGTTTAGGGACTTGAAACCTTTGCCTATCAAAGACATAAATCAAGTTAAGAATATTAACATATACCTCAAGTACGAGTTTTTAAAACAAAAAAAAAATGTGGATACTTTCACTTTATATCCTCTTTTGCCTCCGAAGTATCTTCCTTGGACTTTTGGTTCCTCCATATAACCTTCACTGAAGTGACCTCTTTCATTTGCAACCGGTGGACTTGATGATCTAAGATCCTCACTGGGACCTCCTTATAGGACAAAGTCTGAAATACCAACATCCTCCAAAGGAACAACCAAATAAGGGTCACCCATATATTTCCGCAATATAGACACATAGAATACCGAATGAATAGAGCTCAAACTAGAGGGAAGCTCCAAATCATAGTCAACAGTACCAACCCTCTTCAAAACAAAATATGAACTAATATACCGAGGACTAAGATTCCTCTTCTTACCAAACCACATCACCCCCTTCATGGGAGATACCTTCAAGAATACCCAATCTCCATTATTAAACTCTAAATACCTATGCCTTACATTCGCATAGGACTTTTGGCGACTTTGAGGGGATTTCAACCTATTGCGAATAACCTTTACCTTTTCCAAGGCTTGGTGGACCAAACCAGGGGCAAGCAACTTACCCTCACCAATATCATACCCCCAATATAAAAACGACACCTCCTACCATACAACGCCTCAAAAGGAGCCATACCAATGCTAGAGTGGTAACTATTGTTATAGGCCAATTCAATCAAAGACAAATAGTCATACCAATACCACCATAATCAATCACACAAGCACGCAACATATCTTTCAATGTTTGGATAGTCCTTTCCGCTTATCCATCCATCTGCGGGTGAAAAGGGATACTAAGGCACACCTTAGTCCCCAAACGTTTCTGAAATGACTTTCAAAAGTGAGATAAGAATGAAGTACCACTATCTGAGATAATATAAATCGAAGCACCATGCAACTTCATAATCTCTGTAAGATATGACTTAGCATAATCCTCCATCGAATAATTAGTCCTCACCATCAAGATATGAGCGGACTAGGTCATCCTATCCATAATGATCCAAATAGAATCACATTGATTTCGAGACCTGGGAAGACTGGTGACAATATCTATATTAATCACTTCCCACTTCCATTTAGGAAACTTTATATCTTGATACAAACCACCGAGCCTCAAGTGCTCAACTTTCACCTGTTGACACAACATACACTTAGCCACATAGCTAGCCACATCTCACTTCATATTTTTCTACCAATAAAACTCCCTAAGATCATGATACATCTTCATAGAACTGGGATAAATGGTATAAGGAGATCCATGAGCCTCGACCATAATATTTTTCCTCAATCCCTCTACATTAAGAACATATATGCTACCTTAGTACCTCAAGATACCGTCACCAAAAATTGCCTAATCAATAATATTTTATTGACCCACATTACTCTTAATCTTCATCAAACGATGATCCTTTAAGGTTTGCAATACGACATAGAGGCAATCAATATAATCCATCTCACTCTTAGGATAGACCAAGATGTCATCAATGAAGACAATGACAAACAAATCCAGAAACGGATGAAATACCCTATTCATCAAATCCATGAATGTCGCCTAGGCATTGGTCAACCCAAAAGACATGACTAAGAACTTATAGTGACCATATCGGGTCTTGAAGACAGCCTTAGGGATATCCACTTCCCTAATCTTAAGTTGATGATAACCCGACATAAGATCAATTATAGAGAAATACTTCGCACCTTGAAGTTGATTGAACAAATCATCGATCCTAGGAAGAGGATACTTATTCTTTATGGTTACCATTTTCAATTGACATAATCAGTGTATATTTGAAGGAAACCATTCTTTCTACACACAAATAACGCGGGAGCACTCCAAGGAGACACGCTAGGATGAATAAAATCTTTGTCTAAGAGATCCTTGAATTTTTCCTTTAGCTCCTTCAACTCAGCCGGAGTCATTCTATAAGGAGGGATAGAAATTGGACGGGTGTTCAAAACTAGATCAATCCTAAAATCAATTTCCCTATCGAGAAGAATACAAGAAAAGTCATTAGGGAAAACCTCGGGAAACTCATTTACCACAGGAACAGATTATAGATAAGGACCCTCTGAGTTAGAATCTCTAACTTGGACTAAATAATATAAACACCCTTTAGAAATCAACTTTCAGGCTCTAAGATACGAGATGAACCTCTCCTTAGGCACCAAATAACCCTCTTCCCATACTGCGATAGGCTCATTAGGGAATTTAAACATGACTTTTTGGGACCAACAATCTAAGGAAGCATAGCACAAATGCAACCAATTCATCTCAGAATAACATCAAAATCAACCATGTCCAACTCTATCAAGTCTACCAAAGTTTCTTTACTACTAACAACCACTACACACATCTTGTAGACTCTTTTTACAAGTATAGAGTCTCCTGTTGAGGTAGAAATAAAAAAATAGACTGACAGACACTCAGGACCAAAACCAAAATGCACAGCCATAAATGGGGTCATATAAGAGAGAGTGGACCCCAAATCAATAAAATAATACACATCATAGGAGAAAAGTCTCAACATACCCACAATATTTGGAGACTCCTCGAACTCCTAGAAAGTAAAAAGGGCATATAAGCAATTTCGAATAATACCGATACCAGAAACAGAAGCAGAAGCATCCCCCTTTGGTGCAAGAGCCAATAGAGGAGCAATAGAGGTCTTGTTGGCCCAAGAAGCCACTAAAGAAGGGAACTATCACTGCATATGCCTAATCTGACCATATCTAAAACATCTAGTCCTCCGTTTCTCATACTAGCCACGATGATGTTGGCCATAAAATCTACAAAGAGGGTAGGATAGAGCTGATTGTACCCCACTAGTTTGAGAATAGGCACCCTGTGCTTGGAACCTATCATCAAAATGAGACCGATAATCACCCAATTGGTTCGGATAAGGAGCACTAACTGAGGAGAATAAACCAGAACTCCCTCACTTCTTTTTCAGACACCTACCACCATCTATACTACCTTGCTCAGAGGGCCTAAATCTCTTCCATTTCCTTTCACTAAGCTCAACCTATATTTTTTTCTCTTCCCCTACTAGTTGCATATACACAACCAATCTAGATATGTCCATGTCTTTGATCAACAAGGCTGACTTGTTCTCAAGGACCAACTAACGAGACAATTCCAAGGTAAACTTTTTCATTCGAGCCCCAAAGCATACCGAGATAATTGATAATGTTTCAAGGCATACTCCTTGACTTACATTCTTCCTTGCTTCAGATTAACAAACTCCTCCGCCTTTACTTCCTTCAACTCTTAAGGAAAGAAGAGGTCTAGAAAGGTATTGGTGAAATCCTTCCACAAGGATGACTCATCAACATCACCCCTTGTATGTTCCCGCTTTCAGTACAATTGGTACGCCATGTCCTTCAACTGATAAGCCATAAATTCCACCACTTCAACATTAGTGGCCTGCATAACTCTGAAGATGTTTTCCATCTCATCCAGAAAACCCTGAGGATCTTTATCTATCTTAACACCGATAAAGGTCGAAGGACTCAACCTCATAAACTGGCCAAACCTTGTGGCCTAAGAAGATGGAGTAGAAGATGCACCATGCTCAGTCTGAGAAGCTACAAACAAAGAAATCATATAAATCTACTGACAAAACTCAGCATTCGACACATCAGCCTGAGGAACTGGAGGAGGACTAGAGGGAATAAGTGGAACTCTTAAACCATCAGTTACCAGACCCCTAGATCGAGTATGGACTCTATAAGTAGTGCGAGTCCTATCAACATCATTCCCAATTAGGACAGAAGGGTTTGCAGGGACTTTAGATCTTCTTGGGGGTATAATCTAAAAGACGAGCAAATAGAAATTAAAAGAATCCAAAATCTTAAACTCTATAGCTCGAACTAAGACAACAAGAAGGTGAAACATTCCTAAATGCCTTGTAGACTATCTCTTATAAGTGTGGTGAGCTACATACCCATGAAAGAGACTCTAACACGACTTTATGGGTTCCCAATTGACCATGAACCTAGGCTCTGATACTAACTTGACATGACCCAAAATCAGGTCTTGTCGTATAGGCATTTTGATCCCAAAAAGGACCATAGATTTCCCTATTTACCTATCCCAATCACCATATCAAGCCAGCGGTATCGAATGAACTCCGATCATATAACAAGATAGCGGAAACACGACTAGTAATCATTACTTAAGAAATGTCTAATCCAACCATTAATGTCAACATACTAAACAACATACCCAAGTCCACAATCATCCATAAGACTCTACCAATCTGATGTCTATAATATATCAGAACATGTCTCCGACAATAGCAAAAAAACCAAGTCTAATACAAGTCTATGAGATAAGATAGAAAGACTCTGAAATGTATTCCTTTTGAAGTATACATGTTGTCCACTTCAAAGTCAACACACGATCCATTCGAACACCTAGTCACTACACGGGAAGAGAAGAAAAAGCTCTAGCCCCTGTGTTGCGTGGGGATACAACGCTCGGAGACATTTATCTGTTGAAATGATAGCATATAACTCAAGGACAAGGATAGAATAGTGTCATTATTTAAAGACCAATCAAACCATCACATGCAACCATATTTATACCCATAGGCTTATATGTAGATATATTGATACAAAAAGTGACAATAAGAGAACGAAGCTTAGCATACCTTTCAAATCATCCAATCATGATACGCAGAGTGGAGGACACTAACCTTCCACCTTTATAAGTTAGAAGGATTGAACTTTCTAAGCATGTTAGGAAAGGAACTCGAACCTCAAGCCATTTCATTAGGCAAACGACTCCAACCTCAAGCCTTTTTATTAGATAAGGTACTCTAACCTCAAGCTACTTCATTAGGCAAGGGACTCTAACCTCAAGTTGTTTCATTAGGCAAGGGACTCTAACCTCAAGATTTTTCATTGGACAAGTAGACTCTAACCACACTTCATCTTCTTTAGCAAGTGGACTTTAACCACTAGCCATCGCGTCGATCATTAGTTGATATTGGGACTCTAACCCTTTATCCATTCATTCATATCCACATAGTTCAACATTTAAGGACTCTAACCCATTTAGCCCATTCAAGACACTAAGGCTATAATTCAACACCATATATGACCACATGGTCTTCATGGATCATTTATCAATCAATCACTTTAATAGGCCAGTAACTTAGTTTCAACTATCATTTAAGTCAATTTGTTGTCATTAAGAACTATTCATTACCATCCATTCTTTATTAGCATTCATATACCAAACCTTAGTTCAACACATAATTTAATTTCATGCTAGGGGCTCTAACTCTCTTTAACCAAGCAAAACACCAAAATTATTAATTCACTCCTTACATAGCCAACAAGGCCATTGCAATATCATTTACCAACCATTCTTACTTATTAAGACATTGCCTTAGTTCAAACCACTATTAGCATGTAACTAGTTATTTCTCTTAGATATTTTCACAAACACCTTGAGGACATGCCTTTACCATGACCAAACCCTAAGTAAAAACCATCAAGATTAGGGTTACTCATGACCCATTTATAAATCCATAATCAACAAGTACCCACATGAGCAAATCATTACCAAAAACATGTATAAATACAAGATTAAACAAGAGTATATAATACTCACCACCATGCTTCAAAACCCTCAATATTTGATTTCAAAACCTATCATTCAAGAATCAAAATCAATGTTTAAAATACAAGTTATTTGAGAAATAAAATGAGGGAAGAGTCACATACCTTATACACAAAGATTCACAGAGAGATTCTTGGTCTTCAAGCCCCTAGATGGACTCTTTGAACCCTAGCTTTCAATCTTGTTGGAGAAGTTTTGGAGAGTGTTTTGGAATGTTTTGTACATTTTTTTTAAAGAATAAAGGGACAAACAAGGTTATAAGTCATGGGTCATAAGGGTTTAGGGGTGGGAAAACTCTAAAATATCCTCAACTTAAAAGCTTAAAAGTGAACCCCGTGAGGATACGACTCACCCCCTTGACCGGTACCCTAGAGTATGAGTGGTACCCTATCTCGTAACCCTAGGCCTCACCATGGACCTTTAATCTATTGAACATATAACCATGCATGCATAACTCGTACCCTAAGGTACGAGTAGTACCATACAAACCATACCCAAGATAGTGTCCACTAGACCAAGCTTAAAATATCATATTACATGACATTTTACAACTAGTATAGGAAAGGCTAAATTGTACCTTGGACAGAATGTAACCCCTACTACACTGCCTAACATATGAGTAGGACACTAAACTGTATCTTAGGGTACGACTAGTACCCATGAGTCGTACCTTTGCCAGAAACTTCAACTAAGGGAATTTTTCTAAGGGTTCAAAGCCAAGGTTTTTCTTGTATCCTCCGGCCTTGCCGCGCATCACAATATCATCAAAGTATTCTCTGGATGTACCGAGTATCATAATATCATCAATATTCACCATAGCATCAATAATTATTATAACATCAAGATATACATAAATATATAGATGTACTCGAATCTTTGGAAAGTACAGGTCACACAAATGGTAGAATACAAGAGAAATAAGGGAAGGCATATCATAGTATCTCTTCATTCATTTTTGATGTATTAGAATAGTAGATGCATGCACAAGCCTATCCATTATAGTATGAACACTCAACACATTACCGACTTGACATGAGTATTAGCATGATCAATACAAGTCATGATTATACTTTTTAGAATCTCTTTATTAGACGTTCTTCACAATACTACCACAAAGGGATTCCTTCGGCCCGAACATAAGTTTAGTCACTACGCTTGAGTATAATATGAGTAATAACATAATCGCTCACATAGTGAACTAGTCAACAAATCAAGTGATAGCATAATCATGGATTCAATGGAAAAAACTATCTGTTGGTATTTAAATAGTGATAATAGGATCACACTCAAGCATACACATTATTTCCAAATGAACATCATGAATAAATCATATACCGAGTTTAGCCATCATACTACCCAAAGCATATCCTAGACGTGCAACACATATCTAAGTCTCTAATGAAGTTACATAGTCTAAGCTTAGGGCAGGCCAAGTTCCGCTCCTAACATCCCAAATTATCTTCTTCAAGTCTAACTTCTACCCGAAATTAGTCTAGGTTATCTACATCATGTACTAAGGGCTTATCCATCCTCACTAGTTCTATAGTACAATTTTCCTTAAGTATTACACTTACTTTATCTAAGCACCTAAAGCCAATTCACAACTATACAAACTAGGCCATCACATTCGTGAGGTGAGTGAACAAGGTCACTCCCATCTAAATAGAGCATTCTCATGCTATTTATGAGATAACAAGTCCATCTAACCAAGATTCTAGGCTATCGGATTACACTTAATAAGTTCTATAGGCTATATACTTCAACTAATCCCAAATATTACCATTTACCATATTAATATCTAAGACCCTGCCTAATCTTAACAAGATATCAAACTCACACCAAAATAAAGCTAAATTTAACTACAAGTAAGCCTAACCTACCTCAATTTCAATCTTTGTTTTTCCTTCACTCGAAGCTTCTTCCATGAGCTAAGCTATCAATAACATAATATATACATTATTACGATAATAACAACACCCATACTGTACCATTGTGCTTTGGGTCCAAAATAACACCAAAAACCCTTAAGTGGGTCCCACAAAAGAAAAATGAATTATGGAGACTAACCTATTATTAAAATACCATTAGGGAGCTAAACCCTCAAGAAATTTGTGCAAAATAAAAATATTTGGGGCTAAATCAAGCATCAAGCCATTTAGCATTTTGGGACTAAAACAAGAATTTAACACCCAAATTTAAAGGATTCAGACCTTAGATTCAGAGTAAAACACGATTACAAAATCAAATAGACCTCCCAATCAACCCACAAGACTCACTTTAAGGATTTTTCACTCTATTAAGGTTTAGAGCTCAAGAGAAAGGCATAAATGACCAAATTCAAGATCATGACATCATTTAAATAGGCCTTGCCCAGGCCTCTAGAAGCACGATTGCCTATATATTCTAGGTCGCAATCGTGTCTCACTCCATTGCACATACACATGGTGATTGCGGTATCTCTCTCCATTACAGTCGAGAGTTGAAACTTTGAATTTGCCAGTGCTTCGAGATGCATTTGAAATCTGATATGAGCAAATAAAATATATAACCATACTAATTTTGATGTTTCGGATGCGTTGGAGAAGCCATATTATCCATCTGAGCTTGTTTCAACCAAATGTGGGTCACACACCCAAATTTTCAATTTCTCATCCTTCCAATAATTGGTCGAAATAAGTTTGGGTATGGTGGGACACAAAACAAAGGTCTAACCAACCAAAAATCTATATTCTGGAGCTGCTAGCACAGTCAAATTTACATTCAACATCATTATACTGAAGTTTTTGCTCAGTGGCCATTTAAAACCAATGAAGACTTCTAAATAAGGAAATGGTTCTGAAAATGAAACGGGCTGCCTAATAACCGAACTATCAGTTCAAGCAAATCATAAGTGACTTGGGAAAGCTATAGGAAATCTCTAATAATGAAAACAAATAGAAACACGGGAAATAACCTCAAGGGTCATTACAACATCTACTACTAAGGAACTTCCGTCCTCAAAAGTTAAGGAAAAAGAAAATATCTGAATTCTAAAAAACATAAGGATAATAGGCCCATATTTCACTCTTAATATCCCAAATGGCCTCCTCCATTGTTCAATGCCTCCATCGAACCTTAACTACAGGAATTTATCTAGTACATAATGTCTCATATCACTAGCCAAAATGAGAACGAGCTCCTCTACAAAGGCCAACTGCTCATCTAACTAAACTGAATCCTACCTAAGCACATGACATGGATTAAGAATATACTTTTACAACATAGAGACATGGAAAATTGAATGAACAACTGCAAAATCTAGAGGCAAGGCTAACTCATAAGCCACCTCTCCAACTGTGCGGAGAACCTCAAAAGAACCAATATAATGAGGGCTAAGCTTAGCCCGCCTTATAATCTAACCATACCTCTCATTGGTGAAACATGAAGGAACACATGATTACCAACTCTGAATCTCAAGGCATGGAGTCTACATTCGGCATAAGCCTTCTGCCTACTCTGGGTTGCTCTCAGCGTATCCTGAATCACCCTAATTCTATCCAATGAGTCCTTATGAAAATCTATACCACAAGTTCTAACCTCTAAAGTCAAACTCTCCAATCGGAGAACAACATCTCCTACCATACAAAGTCTCATAAGGCACCATCTTAATACTTGAATGATAACTATTATTATAAGCGAACTCTGCCAATGCTAAGTGCTAATCCCACTATTCTCCAAAATCTATAAACGGGCTCAGAGAATATCCTCAAGAACTTGAATAGTCCACTTGGACTAACCATCTGTCTGCGAAAGAAAAAATGTACTCAAATCCACTCGAGTACCTAACTCTACCTAAAATTCTCTCCAAAATCTCTAAGTAAATAAAGAACCTCAGTATGATATAATCGCAGCAGACACCCCATGTAAATGAACTATCTCCCAAACATAAATCTTATTTAATCTCTCAGCACTTAAGGTTATTTGAATAGGAATAAAATATACTGACTTAGTCAAATAGTCCACGATAACCCAAATACCATCAAGACCATGGGGAGTACGAGGTAATTTACTAATAAAGTCCATAGTAATTCATGAAACACCTTGGCCTTGAATCCCTTAGAAAATTGCCTAGGGTGGAGATTCTAGACAATATATGACTAGAAGGGACTAGTTGTATATTGTGATACAGGTAAGGGTCCTCCCCTTTGTATATTGGATAGTGTGTTTGGCTTGGCAGCTTTCTAAGGTATGCTTGAACATCATACCACTCATATGATAGTGTACGAGTGGTAAATTCTAAGTCGTACGATGATATGAGCCTTGTCCAAAGTGTTCTTCCTGAGGTAGGGATTGTAGGGTATGACTTGTACATGAGGGGTCGTATGATACTATGAGTCTTTCCCAAAGTGTTCTGCCTATGGTACGGATTGTAGGGTAATACTCGTACCCCAGGGTATGACTTGTACATGAGGGGTCATATGTTGATCAGTATGGGGTCCAAGGAGAATTCAATGGTACGAGTTAGGGTACCACTCATACCCTAGGATATGGGTCAAGGGGGGTGAGTCGTACCCTCCTGGGTTCACTTTTTAGCTTTTAAGCTTAGGACATTTTAGAATTTTCTCCCCTAAAACTTTATGACCCATGACTTATAACATTGTTTATCCCTTCATTCTGAATTTAAACAAAATCAAAACATTCCAAAGCACTCTCTAAACTTCTTTAACAAGATTGGAGGCTAGGGTTTCAAAAGGTGTTCATCTATAAACTAAAGGGGTCAAGTTTATTCTGTGAATCATCTTGTATAAAACATGTGACTCTTCCCTTGTTGTTATTTTTCAAATATCATGTATTTTAAACATTTATTTTTATTCTTGAATGGTGGGTTTTGAAGCCAAATATTGAGGTTTTTGATGCATAGTGATGAGTATTGTTTACTCTTGTTTAAACTTATATCTATACATGTTTTTGGTGATGGTTTGCATATGTGGGTTTTTGTTGATGGTAGTTTTACTCACGGGTCATGAGTAACCCTATGCTTGATGATTTTAACTTTGATTTTGGTCTTAATAAAGGTATGCCCTCAAGGTGTTTGTGAAAATGCCTAAAAGAAATAACTAGTTACATAGTAATAGTGTTTTGAACTAGGCAATGGCTTAATGAGTAAGGGTGTATGGTAAATGACTTTGTAAGATCCTTGTCAGCCATGTAATGAGCTAATTGGTAACCTTGGTGGTTGATTGGTTAAAAGGGGTTTAAGTCCCCAAAATATGAAATTGAATTATGTTTGAACTAAAGTTAGGTGTAAGAATGCTAATGAAGAATGAATGGTTTGGTAAAGGTCTTGAAGACCACAATTAGACTTAAGTGGTGATTGAAAATAAGGCATTAGCCTATTTAAGTAATTGGTTGATAAATGGTTCATGAAGTCCTTGTGGTCATATATGATGTTAAATTGTAGCCTTGGTGGCTTGAATTGACTAAATGGGTTAGAGTCCTTAAATATTGAACTAAGTGGATATGGATGCATGAAAAAAGAGTTAGAGTCCCAATATCGACTAGTAATGGATGCGATGGCTAGTAGTTAGAGTCCACTTGCTAAAGAAGATGGCTTGTGGTTAGAGTCCACTTGTCCAATGAAATGGCTTGAGGTTTGAGTCCCCTTCCTAATAAAATTGCTTGAGGTTAGATTTCCTTGCCTAATATGATCGGGAATTTCAATCCCTCTAACTTATAAGGGTGGAAGGTTATCGTCCTCCACTTTATGTATCATGATTGGATGCTTCAAAATATATGCTAAACTTTATTCTATTTTTGGCACTTATTGTATCTATATATTTACATATATGCCTATGTATATAAATGTGGTTACATATTATAGTTTGATTGGATTTTGAATGATGATACTATTTTATCCTTATTATTGAGTTACATACTAGCACTTGAATTGCTAACTATCTCGCTGTGTCCCCACACGACACAGAGGCTGGAGCTTCTTCTTCTCCTTCTAAGCAATGACCAGGTGTTTGAGCGAATCTTGTATTGACTTTGAAGTAGGGATCTTCCATACTTTGGATGGCATACATTTTAGGATCTTTCTATCTCATGTCATAGACTTGTATTAGACTTGGTTTTGGCTATTATCGGGGGCTTGTCCCGACATAATATAGGCATAGAATTTGTAGAGGTTTTGTGGATGACTGTGGACTCAGGTATATTTTCAGTATGTCGACATTAATGAATTGATTAGACACTTCTTAAGTGATAGTTATTAGTCTTATTTTCATTATCTTATTATATGATCGGAGTTCATTTGATGCTTATGGAGTTATGTGGTGGTTGGGATAGGTAATGAGGCAATCTTTGATCCTTATTGGGTTCGAAATGCCCATACGATAAGGCCTAATTTTAGGTCGTGTCAAGTTGGTATTAGATCTAGGTTCATAGTCAGTTAGATGTCCACAAAGCCGTGTGAAGGAGAGTCTCTTTTATGGATCTGTAGTGTGCCACACTTATAAGAGAGAGGCTATGAGACATTTAGGAATATTTCACCTTTATGTTGTCTTATTTTGAGCTATAGGGCTTAAGGTCTTGGATCCTTCTGATTTCTATTTTCTCGTATTTCAGATCATTCCACCAAGAAGATTTGAATCCTATAAACCTTTTCGTCCTGACTGGGGATAATGTTGATGGGACATACTCTACTTATGGAGTCCAGACTCGGTCTAGGGGTTCGGTTCCTAATGGTCTTGGAGTTTTACTGGTTCGCTCTAGTCCTCTCCTAGTTCCTCAAGCTAACGTGATGAATATTGAGTTTTATCAGTCGATTCATATGATTGCTCAATTTGTGGCTTCTTAGGCTGAGCATGGTGAATCTATTACTCCATCTTCTGAGGCTATAAGGGTTGGCCAGTTTATGAGGTTAGCCCTCTGAACTTTACCAGTGTTAAGGTGGAAGAAGATCCTCAAGGCTTTTTGGATAGATGGAAAAGAACTTAAAGTTATGTATGCCACTAATATGGAAGAGGTGGAGTTTGCAACCTATCAGTTGAAGGATATGGTGTACCAATGGTACGAGGAATGGGATCAGGTAAGGGGTGATATTTATAAGTCATCTTTGTGGAAGGATTTCACTGATATATTCTAGACCGCTTCTTTCCTCAATACTTGAGAAAAGCAAAGGTGGAGGAGTTTATTAATTTGTGGTAAGGAAAGATGTCAGTCAAGGAGTATGCCTTGAAATTTTATCAATTATCTTGGTATTCTATAGAGATGGTTTAAACATGAGGGCTATAATGCTTAAATTCGCTTCAAAACTGTCTCGCGAGTTGATCCTTGAGAGCAAGGCTATTTTGTTGATCAAGGATATGGATATCTCTAGGTTGGTGGTATATATGCAACAAATAGTGGAAGAGAAAAAGAAACGGGTTAAGTTTAGTAAAAGGTAAAGGAAGAAATTTAGGCCTTCTGAGCAAAGTGGTAGAGATAGTGGTAAGTGGCCAAGAAAGATAGAGTTTTGATTCTTTCTCCTCGATTAGTGATTCTTACCCGAGGTCATAAAGTGATTGTGGATCTCAATTTGATGGTTAGTTGTGGGCATAGGGTGTCCAATCTCAGGCTAGTAGGGTTCAGTCAGATCTATCCTACCCTCCTTGTAGATTCTGTGGCCAGTATGATAAGGGAAGGAACAAATGTTTTAGATGTTGACAGATTGGGAAGGTGTCGAGAGTGCCCTACTATAGTAGATTCTTGGGCCAACAGGTCCCTTATTGCTACTTTATCTGCTCATGCTTTGAAGGGTGCTACTTCTGCTTCTACTTCTGTTTCTGGTACCGGCAATGGTCGAAATTGCTTGTATGCACTTGCTACTCTCTAAAAGTCTGAGGTATCTCCATATGTTGTTATGGGTATTTTGAAACTTTTCTCCCGTGATGTGTATTATTTTCTTGATCCAAGGTCCTCTCTCTTATGTGACCTCGTTTGTGGCTGTGCATTTGGGTTTTAGTCCTGAATGTTTGTCGGTTCCTTTTACTATTTCTACCCCGGATGGAGACTCTATGGTTGTTAAAAGAGTCTATAGGGTGTGTGTGACAGCTGTTGGTAGTAAAGAAACTTTGGTAGATTTGATTGGGGATGGGCATTCAGTTTGTTTGGTTTGATTGTTGAATTTGGTTTTTCGATTTTTGAATTAACCAAAATGACAACCATAACCAAACCAAAATTATTTTGATTTGGTTCAGTTTTTACAAATTCGATTTAGTTATTTCAAATTTTTGTTTCAGTTTTAAAGATTAAAGTAGTGAGCATTTTAAATTGATGATTTTTCTAGAAAAATAATCTTTTTTTCAAACCTATTTTTCAGTCTCAAATATAAGTAATTCAACATGGATGAAATAACCATAAATATCGACCTCACTGAGTCGTCGTTGTTGGCGTAACGACAGCGGCTGCATTCAGCAGTGATTGCCGATGTCAATGACGAGCTAAGCAAACGATTGTCAACTGCCATTAGCGATGTTGAAATTTCAAACAAACTGATGAACTGAGGATGGTTGAGCATCGCTACAGCCTTTATGTTAATGTTAGAGTCTAAAGAAAAATAGTATATTAGGATTTAGGGTTACTAAATAATTATAATTTATATATTTATATGTTATATCAGATTACATTATAATTTTAGTATAGTTACATATATAATAATATATATATATATATATAAATTATAATATATTATTTATATAATTTTGATTTTTTGATTTATTTGATTTTTTTTAAAATCCAAAAACCAAACCATTTAATCGAATTTCTAAAATTTAAAAGCAAAACCAATCTAAAGAATCAAAAAAATAAACCAAAAATAAATTTCGACTCGGTTTTTTTTATTTAAACCAAAATATGCTCATCCATAGATTTAACAGAGTTGGACATGGTCGATTTTTATATTTTTTTTGGGGATGGATTGGTTGTATTTGTATGGGAAGGGGGTTCTTTAGTGTCTAAGGGGAGGTTCATCTCGTATCATAGAGCCTAAAAGTTGATTTCTAAAAGGTATTTGTATCATTTGGTCTGAGTTAAAGATTCTAACTCAGAGGGTCCTTCTCTAGAATTTGTTCCCGTGGTTAATGAGTTTCCTGAGGTTTTTTCCGATGACCTTCCTGGTATTCCTCCCGATAGGGGATTGATTTTGGGATTGATCTTGTATCAAACACTCATCCAATTTTTATCCCCCCTTATAAAATGGCTCCGGCAAAGTTGAAAGTGCTTAAGGAGCAGTTGAAGGATCTCTTAGATAAAGATTTTATTTGTCCTAGTGTGTCTCCTTGGGGTGCTTCGGTGTTATTTATGCATAAGAAGGATGATTCCCTTTGAATGTGCATTGATTATCGTCAGTTGAACAAGGTGACCATAAAGAATAAGTATCCTCTTCCTAGGATTGATGATTTGTTTGATCAACTTAAGGGTGCGAAGTGTTTCTCTAAGATTGATCTTAGGTTGGGTTATCATCAGCTTAAGATTAGGGAAATGGATATCCCTAAGACTACCTTCAGTACCCGGTATGGTCACTATGATTCCTAGTTATGTCTTTTGGGTTGGCCAATTTCCCTACGGCATTCGTGGATTTGATGAATAGGGTCTTCCGTCCATTTCTGGATTTGTTTGCCGTTGTCTCCATTGATGACATCCTGGTTAATTGTAAGAGTAAGGCGGATCATGTCGATCACCTCCGTGTTGTGTTGTAAACCTTGAAGGATCATCCTTTGTATGCCAAGTTCTCTACGTGTGCGTTTTGGTTGAAGGCTGTGATTATTCTTGGTCATGTTATCTCTAGTGAAGGAATCATAGTGGATCCACAAAAGGTTATGGTGGTTAATAAGTGACCTAGACCTATGACTCCAATCGATATTCAAACCTTATTGGTCTCAGTCGATTACTGTAGGAGATTTGTGGAAAGCTTTTTTACGATAGCTGCCCTAGTGACTAAGTTGACCCAGAAAAAGGTCAATTTTATGTGGTCGGATGCATGTAAGGGTAGTTTTGAGAAGTTGAAAGATAAATTGACTTTGACAACAATTTTTAACTTGCCTGAGGGTAATGATGATTTTTTTGTATATTGTGATTCTTCTCACATTAGGATTGGTTGTGTATTGATGCAGCATAGTAAGGTGGTGGCCTATGCTTCTAGACAATTGAAAATTCTTGAGAAGAATTACCCTACTCATGATTTAGAGTTGTTAGTTGTGGTATTTGTGTTAAAGATTTGGAAACACTATCTCTGTGAGGTTCATGTTGACATCTTTACTAATCATAAGAGTCTTCAGTATGTACTTACTCAGAAAGAGTTGAATCTTAGACAAAGGGGATGGCTTGAGTTGATAAAGGACTACGATATGAGTCTCCATTACCATCCAGGTAAAGCTAACGTAATTGTTAATACTCTTAGTAGGTTATCTATGGGGAGTTTAGCTTATATGGATGAGGATACGCGGGAGTTGGTAAAGGACATTAATCGTTTGGCTAATCTTGGGTTCATCTCTCGGACTCCGAGGATGGTGGTGTATTTGTGTATCAGGTATCGCAGTCATCTCCTGTTGTGGAGATAAAGGAAAAGAAAATGTTGGATCCCGATTTGATAAAAATTAAGAGTAGTGTGGGTCAACAAAATGTTATTGGTTTTGCGATTGGTGGTGATGGTATCTTGCGGTACCAGGTAGGCTATGCATTCCCAATATCGATGGATTGAGAGAAAGGATTATGGTTGAGGCTCATGGATCTTGGTATGCTATTCATCCCGGTTCTACAATAATGTATCATGATCTTAGGGAGTCCTATTGGTGTAATAATATGTAACGAGATTTGGCTAGATTTGTGGCTAAGTGTATGGTGTGTCAACAAGTAAAAGCTGAGCACTTGAGACCCGGTGGTTTGTATCAAGAGATAGAGTTGCCCGAATGGAAGTGGGAACTGATTAATAGGGATTTCGTCACCGATCTTCCTCGATCTCAGAATCAATGTAATTCTATTTGGTTCATTATGGAAAGAATGACCAAGTCCGCTCACTTTTTACCGGTGAGGACTAGTTTTTCGGTGGAGGATTATGCTAAGTTGTATCTTGCAGAAATTGTGAAGTTACATGGGGTGCTTCGATTTCTATCATTTCGGATTGTGGTATTCAGTTCTCATCTCACTTTTGCAAGTCCTCGAACAGAGAAAAAATCCCTAGGCTAGGTCTCAGGACCCTCATCATGCATAGTTGTAGCATGTGTTCTGGGCATCCGCGAAAGAGTAAAGTCAAGTAAATATCCTACAAACCAACTCAGACTCTTAGCACGATGTGAGTGAAAGAAGTGAAGGACTCCAAAGAATGTCCCATATCCTCCCGAAGATAGAAAATAGGCGTCAACATTTTAATCCGCAGGACTCTACTAGAAACTTGCTCTTGTACCAATAATACCAGTGAAACCTAGGCTCTGATACCAATTTGTCACGACCCGATTCATAAGACATTATGGCACCTACTAAAACCCACCAGTAGGTAAGCCAACACTATAACCCGGAGCTAAGGCAATGGGTTACTTTGGTAGAACTGCCCAACAAGGGCCACAATAGATGAACACAACAATAACAACAATGTTCCACAATAGACAAACAACTACAGATACCAATTCCCATTACCTGGTAATATTAGTACAAGAGCATATAAGTTCGACAATAGGAATTACAACTCAAAGTCTAAATTGTATTATACATTCATCTTGAATACAAAAGACTGAACAAAAATAGAAAGGAAATCGGCAACTCAAAACTCCAAGAGCTCACCCTGTCTCCGAAAGATCAACACAGCATGATCTCAACTCAGCAGTCTCAACTAGTACTCGAGTCTGCCCTAAAAAGTACAGAAGTGTAGTATGAGTACCAAAGCAACGGGTACTCAATAAGCATCATCGGCCGACTGAGCTAAATTATGATATAAAATGATATAAAGTAAAACAATAATAATAAGTCAAGGTACAGAATGAAAATAGAATCATCTCCATCATCACTGTACATAATCAATAATCAAACTAGAACAATGCTATGACATATCCATTCATTACATACCAACACCACCATATAAAATGAGTAAGTGATACAGAAGCATAAACGATATCAATATAATCACAGTCGCATATAGATCAAGTTTAACGCACATTCATTCATTAGACATAAGTAAAAGAACTTACCACGGCATCCCATACCATCAGGAAGTACACACAAGGAATAAAAAGGTAAAGAATTCATCACAACGTCCCATACCACAGGAGAGTTCATAAAGAAACAACCATTAAGCAATTACACATGCAACCAACTCTTCAATATCCACGATTTACCACTTTCCATATCTGTGGTTTCCACAATTCCCGCCAAGGGCCATTTACCAAGATCCATAAACATCATCAATTACCACAAGTGACAGAAAATATACTAAGGTAATCATAACCATACTCATATAGCTATTTAGATATCTATGATATCAACGCACTCTATCTATTCATTATTAACTAACCAACACTTATTATTATCTACTAATTTACTAGTCATCATAAGAACTCTAAATCATTAGTCTAACCGATTCTATATAGACCATCTTCAAGAAATAGTAAATAATTATCATTCATTAAATAGCGAACTTTATCATCTATCGAGATGCACATCAAAGCCATAATCACCTTTTAAACCAAAGTTCATTCCTAAATGTCATAGGCACATTAGCCACTATATAGGAAGAGGTTACATATCATCAAACACACTTATCTATCTATTATTCAACACCTCTTATTAGCCACCATCATAAGCCTCTAACTCAACACCCAAGCAACCCACGACCTCACCCACTAGACGTTAATCTCACTACTCATCAACAATTCTTGGTCTATTATAGGCATTACCATTTGACAAGCATAGCTACTAGTTACCACATTTAGCTAGTCAAGATTCACCCACTAGTATTCTAGGCCTCTAGCAGGTAACATAACCACTTTATATAATAACTAACCCTCACATAATCCATTTATACTAGGTGAAAATCCATAATCAATCCATTCAAGCCAAATATGTTTACTAGGTGGGTCCTTAACTCTACATATGATTATACTTACCCATTAGTCTTAGCTCATTATTTGGCATAATCTACTTTTATTCATTAACAAGAGCCATGTAACTTAACAAGTGATTAATAGTAGAGAATTATAGACAAATTCTCAAGGATAACATCATAGCCTAATGCACATACGGTGTAATCATACTAGGGCATAACCATACATATACATAAATTTTTCTTAATACTTACCACATGTAAGATCACCACAACATCAATATATCTTTCGGGTTCATTGGTATCATCATAATATCATTACCTCTTCCAGATTTATCAAGCATCATCAAACCTCAACATATCCTCCGGGCTCATCGGGAATTATCATAACATCATTACCTCTTTCGAATTTACTAGGCATCATCACAACCTCAATATATCCTCCGAGTTCACTGGGCATCAACATATCATCAATATAACCTCTGGCCTGGCATCACAATATCATTAATATATCCTCCAGTTTTGTTGGGCATCACAATATCATCAAAGTATCCTCCGGATGTAACGGATTTCATAATATCATCAATATTCACCATAGCATCAATAATTATCACAACATCAAGATATATATGAATATATAGATGTACCTGGATCTTTGGAAGTATAAGTCCCACAAAGGTAGAATACAAGAGAAACAAGGGAAGGCATATCATAGTATCTCACCATTCATTTTCAATGCATTATAATAGCAGGTGCATGAACATGCATATCCACTATAGTATGAATACTCAACATATTACCGGCTTGACATGATATTAGCATGATCAATTACAAGTCATGATTATACTTTCTAGAATCTCTTTTATTAGACATGCTTCACAATACTAGCACAAAGGGGTTCCTTCGACCCGAACATAAGTTTAGTCACTAGGCTTGAGTATAATATGAGTAATAACATAATCCGAGGCTGACATAGTGAACTAGTCAACAAATCAAGTGATAGCATAGTCATGGATTCAATGCACAAAACTATCCATTGTTATACAAATAGTGATAATAGGATCACACTCAAGCATACACATTATTTTCGAATCAACATCCTAAATTATCTTCTTCAAGTCTAACTTCTACCCAGAATTAGTCTAGGCTATATACATCATGTACCAATGGCTAATCCATCCTCACTAGTCCTATAGTATAATTCTTCCTCAAGCAATACACTTAAGTCATCCATGCACATAAAGCCAATTCACAACTTTACAAACTAGGACAACATATTTATGAGGTGAGTGAACAAGGTCACTCCCATCTAACTAGAGCATTCTCAAGTTATTCATGAGATAACTAGTCCAACTAACCAAGGTTCTAGGCTAAGGGTCAAATATCACATTTAACAAGTTCAATAACCTATATACTTCATCTAATCCCAAATATTACCATTTACCATATTAATATCTAAGACCCCACCCAATCTTAACAAGATCTCAAAGTCATACAAAATAAAACTCAATCCAACTACAAGTAAGCCTAACCTACCTCGATTCCAAGTATAGCTCACGAACTAAAAATCTTTGCTTTCCTTTTTCTCAAAGCTTCTTCCATGAGCCAAGCTATCAACAACATAATCTATGCATTATTATGAGAATAACAACACCCATATTGAGCCACTGTGCTTTGGGTCCAAAATGACACCCAAAACCCCCCAAGTGGGTCCCACATATGGAAAATGAGTTTTTGAGACTAACCCATTGTTCAAACACCATTAGGGAGTTAAAGCCCTTGAGAAATTTGTGCAAAATAACCATTTTGGGGCAAAAAAAAGTTTGGGGTTTGGGGTCTAAAAGAAGAATTTAACACCAAATTTAAAGGATTCATACTTTTGATTCGTAGTAAAACAAGGTTACACAAGCTAATCAAGCTCCCAATCAACCCACAAGACTCACTGTGAGGATTTTCACTCTATCAGATTTTAGAGCTCAAGAAGGAGGCACAAATAACTGAATTCTCAGTCAAGATAATGTTTAAATAGGCATTGCCTAGGCCTCGAGAAGCGTGATCCCACACATGATCTAGGCTGCGATTGCGGAATCTCTCTCCATTACAGTTGACAGCTGAAACGGGGGATTTGTTTCCAAGTTTTGGAAAATGCTTTAGGAAGCATCGGGAATCCAATATGAGAAAATAAAATATGTAACCATTTTCAATTCGACATTCTAGACTCGTTGGCTAAGTCAAATTTTCTATCTGATGTAGTTTTGACCAAATATGGGCCTCACACCCAAATTTTCAATTTCTTATCCTTCCGACCAATAGGTCGAAATGAGTTTGGGTGTGGTAGGACCCAAACTATAGGTCCAACCAACCTAAAATTGTTATTCTAGAGTTGCTGGCATAGTCAAAATTTGTATTCGACATTGTTATGTTAGAGTTTTTGCTCGATGGCCATTTGAAACCAACGATAACTTCTAAACGAGGAAATAGTTCTAAAAAGCAAATGGGTTGTGCGACAACCAAAGTATCGATTCCAGAAAGTCATAAATGACTTGGGACAGCTATAGGAAAGCTTTAAAGGTAAAAATAAAGGGAAACACGAGAAATGACGTGAAGGGTCATTACACTAACTTTTTGGTCAATAGGTCAAAAGGAACTCATGTGCCCCGAACCCGAACCAAAATTCTACCCAACTTAAAATCGATATTTTGGCGCTGCTGGAGCATTCCGTTCAGCAATCCATCACATGGATCAAAAGATATCTACATAAGTCTAAAATACAGCTCTCGAGCTATCATAAACTACAATATCATATAAATGGTACCAAAATACATCGAGAATTATGCCAATCACCCCCACACCCTAAAAATACTATAATGCAGCTATGAAGAGGGGCAAAATAGTTAAATAACACAAAAACACATATTTCACCAAATTTTTAGGTCATTACATCATCCACCACTAAAAATCTAGTTCATCCTCGAACTAAGGCAAATAAATACCTATATCAATGAAGAGCTGGGTATACGAACTATGCATATTAGACTCAACCTTCCAAGTAGACTAATCTACAAGTCGATGTCACCACGGAACCTTAACTACAGGGATAACTCTAGAGCAAAACCGCCTAACATCCCTAGCCAAAATGGAGACTGACTTTCAATGAAATAAAACTACTCATCTAACTGAACCGACTCCCAACAGATGACACGAGACTCATCAGAAATGTAATGGTGAAGCATAAAAACATGAAAAATTAGATGGATAGCTAAATCTGGAGGCAAATCTAACTCATAGGTTACATCACTAACGGTCCAAAGAATCTCAAATAGACCAATATACCTGGGGATAAGCTTACCCCTCTTCCCAAACCTCATCACACGCTTTATGGCTGAAACTCAAAGGAAAACATGATCATCAATACTAAATCTCAAGGTACAAAGTCTACGATCAGCATAACACTTTTGCCTACTCTGAGTCGCTTTAAGTCTATCCTAAATGACTCAAACTCTATACAAAGACTCACGAAGCAATTCAGTACCTCGAGGTCTCACCTCTAAAACATCAAACCAACCCATAAGGTAGTACATGGCCTACCATACAGTGCCTCAAAAGGAGCCATATCAATGTTGGAATGGTAGTTATTATTATATGCAAACTCTGCTAAAGCCAAATGATGCTTCCATTGGCTACCAAAATCATCATGCATGCGCGAAGCATATCCACCAAAACCTGGATAGTCTGCTCTAACTATCCATAAGTCTTGGGGAGAAACATTGTACTAAGGTCCACTCGAGTACGAAACTCATCTTCAAAAGTCTTCCAAAAGTAAAATGTGAACACAAAACCTTGATTTGAAATAATGGACACAACACACTATGCAGATGCACAATCTCACCAATGTAGGTATGGGCCAACCTCTTAGCACTGAATGAGACCCGAACTAGAATAAAATAAGCTGATTTGGTTAATCGATCCATGATGACCCACACAATGTAAGAACCACAAGATGTACGAGGCAAACCAGTCACAACGTCCATGGTGAACTGTTCCCACTTCCACTCAGGGATGGGTAAACTCTAAAGTGAACCACCAGGTCTCTTATACTCGGCCTTCGCCTACTGACAACATAGGCAACGAGCCATAAAATCCATTACATCTCTTATCATACCACCCTACCAGTAATGCTACCTCAAATCACAATACATCTTAGTCATGCTTAGATGGATGGAATATCTAGAACAATGGGCCTTCTCCAAGATTAACATAATCCAATCACCCATTCTTGGTACATAAACTCAGCCTTCAATCTGAAAAACTCTATTTGAATCAAGTGAGGCTTTCTTAGCCTCCCTACTTAACATCTTATATGAAATCAACCTCAATACAACATTATTAAACTGATGAGCACAAATCTGCTTCATAAAAAAAATCTAGCCTCGACAAATGCCAAAACACGCCCAGGTGTAATATCAAGCCTAACCATCTAGTTAGATAAAGACTAAAGCTCTACGGCAAAAGGCCTCTCCTGGGTCAAAAGATACGCCAAGCTACCTATGCTAGTCGACTTTCAGCTTAAGGCATCCACAACTAAATTAGCCTTGCTCGGATGATGGAGAATAATCAAATTATAATCCTAAAGCAACTCAAGCCAATGGAGCTATCTTATATTAAGATCTTGTTAGGTGAAGAAGTAAAGAAGGCTATCATGATCTGAGAAGATCTCACAACAAACTCCATACAAGTAGTGCCTCCATAACTTCAAGGCAAACACTACTGTGAAAAACTCAAGATCATAGGTAGGATAATTCCTCTTATGGGACTTAAACTTACTAGATGCATAAGCAATCACCTCGCCCTTGTATATTAACACAACACCCAATCCAAAACCTGAAGCATCACAAAACATGACAAAGTCCACACCATCCATGGGCAAAGCCAATATAGGAGTCGAAGTCAATAAATCCTTGAGCCTTTGAAAGCTCGCCTCACGAGCATCGAACCACTAAAGAAAAATCTTCTTTTAAGTCAACTTATTCAAAAGAGCTTCAATAGAAGAGACACCCTCGACAAAACGCCGATAATACCTGGCCAAGCTGATAAAACTCCAAATATCGATCGACAAAGTAGGTCTATCCCAATCACGAATTGCTGCAACCTTGGCTAGATCAGTCATAATACCTTTCTTAGTCACCATATAACCCAAGAAAGAAATAAACTCCAACCAAAACTCGTGCTTAGAGAACTTGGCATACATTTTCTCCTTCCTCAATCTCTAAAGCATAATTCACAAATACTTTTATGCTCAGCCTCACTCTTGGAATAAAAAAAGATATTGTACATAAATACAATAACCAAGGAGTCGAGATACGACCAAAATATCTAGTACATTAACTCCATGAACACGGCAGGAGCATTGGTCAACCCTAAGTACATGACCAAGAACTCATAATGACCATATCGAGTCTAAAAAGCTATCGTCAGAATATCTGATGCTCTAATCCTCAATTAGTGATAACCAAACTCAAATTAATTTTTGAAAACACTACAGCACCTTGAAGTTGATCAAACAAATCATCAATGCGTGAAAGAGGATACTTATTCTTAATCGTTACCTTATTTAACTATTGATAATCAATAAATATCTGCATAGACCCATCCTTTATCTTCACAAACAAGACAAGCACAACCCAAGGTTAAACACTAGGTCGGATAAATCCCTTATCCAATAACTCCTGCAACTGATCTAGAGGCATACTGCCTGGCTCAATATTAATAGACAAATCAATATCTCGATCCAAAAGCATACCAGACAAGTTCGTAGGGAACACATCCATAAACTCACGGACAACATGAGTAGAATCCAAGAAAAGAGGCAAAATAATAACGGTGTCACGAATATGAGCCAAGTAAGATAAACATCCTCTCTCAACCAATTTTGAGCCTGAACATAAGATATAATCCTCTTACGACTCAAATGAAGTGCACCCTTCTAAGCTATCTTTGGCACACCCGGCGAAGCTAAAGTAACAGTCTTAGCAATAATAATCTAAGACAACATAATAAGGAACCAACCAATCCATACCCAAAATAAAATCAAAAGCACCCATATCCAACACAAGTAAATCTACCAAATTCTTATGCCCAGCAAAAGTCATAACACAAGATTGGTCCACCCAATCCACCACCAAAGAATTACCTACAGGGATAGATATATGAATAGGCATGGTAAGAGGCTTACTAACAAAATCAAAACCCAAAGCAAAATACATAGACACTTCAGATAAAGTCGATCTGGGGTCAAATAATAAAGATGCAAACAAACAAGGACGATACCTATGATCACAGAATCAGAAGCCTCTGCCCCCGTCCTAGTGGGTATAGCATAACACAGACTACAACCACCAACTAGATGAATAGCCCTATGACCACCACCACGGGCTCAGCTACCTCTACCCCTCGCACTTCTAAAAGAACCTCTACCTCTCACAGCTGTAATAAAAATAGCCTAACTAAAAAAATGCTGAAATTAATTAGCATAACACTTCTGCCTACTCTGAGCCACTCTAACTCTATCCTGAATGGCTCAGACTCTATCCAAAGATTCATAAAGTAAGTCTATAGCTCGAGGTCTCACCTCTGAAATATCAAACCAATCCATTGGGGTGCAATAATGCCTAGCATACAACACCTTACAAAAATCCATATCAATACTAGAAAGGTAGCTATTAGTATATGCAAACTCTACTAAAGCCAAATATTGTACCCACTGGCCACCAAAATCCATCACGCATGTGCGAAGCATATTTTCCAAAACTAGGATAGTTTGCTCTGACTAGCCATCAGTGTGGGGTGAAACTGTATACTGAGATCCATTCGAGTAGCCAACTCATCCTGAAATATCTTCCAAAAGTGATATATGAACACAGAACCTCGATTTGAAATATTGGACACTAAAATACCATGCAAGTGCATAATCTCATAAATATAGGTACGGGCCAACCTTTCAGCACTGAATAAGACCTAAACTAGAATAAAATAAGCTGAGTTAGTTAATTGATCCATAATGACCCACATACTATCCGAACCATAAGATGTACAAGGAAAACCAGTCACAAAGTCCATAGTGATTTGTTCCCACTTCCATTTGAGAATAGGTAATCTTTAAAGCAAACCACTAGGTCTCTTATACTTAGCCTTCACCTACTGACAACTTAGGCAATGAGCCATAAAATCTTCTACATATTCCCTCATACCACCCCACCAGTAATGCTGTATCAAATCATGATACATCTTAGTCACACCTAGATAGATAGAATATCTGGAACAATGGACCTCCTCTAAGATCAACAAAATCCAGTTACCTACTCTTGACACATAAACTCGACCTCCAATTTATAAAACTCCATCTGAATTAAGTGAGGCTTCCTTAGCCTCCCCACTTAACACTTTATCTCGAATCAACCTCAATCCAACATCATTAAACTGAAATGCTAATATTTGCTCCATCAAGAAAGATCTAGCCTCAGTTAATGCCAAAATATGCCCAGATATTGAAATATCAAGCCAAACAATCTATTTAGTTAAATGCTGAATCTCTAAAGCTAAAAGGCTCTCTAGATCAAAAGATATGCTAAGCTAGCCATACTAGTCGACTTCTGACTCAAGGAATCTATAACTACGTTAGCCTTGCCCAGATGATGGAGAATAGTCAAGTCATAATCCTTAAGCAACTCAAGCCAATGGTGTTGGATCATATTAAGATCTCACTAGGTGAAGAAGTACTGAAGGCTACGATGATCTGAGAAGATCTCATAATAAACTCTATACAAGTAGTGCCTTCATAACTTTAAGGCAAACACCACTATGCATAACTCCAAATCATGGATAGGATAATTCCTCTCATGAGGCTTCAACTGATGAGACACATAAGTAATCATCTTGCCCTCCTACATTAACAAAACACCCAATCCAATACCTGAAGCATCATAAAATATGGTAAAGCCTACACCTTCCTAGGGCAAAGCCAATATAGGAGCTGAAGATAATAAATCTCTGACCTTTTAAAAGCTTGGTTTACGAGAATCGGACCACTAAAAGGGAATATTTTTTTAGTCAACTTAGTCAAAGGAACTGTAATAAAGAGAAACCCTCGACAAAATGAAAATAATACCCGAATAAGCTGACAAAACTCTGAATCTCAATGGATAAAGTAGGTCTAGCCCAATCATGAATCACTACAACCTTAGATGGATCAATCATAATACCTTCCTTAGTCACCGCATAACCCAAGAAAAAAATAGACTCCAACCAAAACTCACACTTAGAGAACTTGGCATATATTTTATCATCCCTCACTCTCTGGAGCATAATTCAAAAATAATTCTCATGCTTAATGTAATGCCCCGAATCTAGTACCCAGAATGCTACATGGTGCTTATAACCCCGAAGGATCACAAGCTAACCCATGACTGATATTTGTACCTGTATACTGTACGACATCATGTAAAATACAGAAATAATAGACTAGAATACGCCATAAGGTTTAAAATGGATAAAAAATACTATCTGAGAGTACGGTATATCAATACCAAATCATGAAATGAAATAAATTGTCTGAATATACTGTAGTTTAAAAGCCTCTAAAACTGAACTGTCTGAATAAGGAGTTGATGAGACATGTCCCCAACCAACTTCAACTACTGAAATAAACTAAGTAATGACATAATAAAGTAATGATCATGTCCTTGAAGGATGAGGACTCACTGCTAACTTTGACTCCTGAGACTAAAATGTTATTGATGCTCTGGAGCTCGTGCTTCAGAACCTATGGTATAAAACACCAAAGTGCAAATGCGTCAATACAATTGAATGTACTGGTATACAAGTGAGGTAGGCTGAATGTAAGGGTTTATATGCATGAACAATACTAGCTGACCGAATAACATGAACATGAGAATACATGCATAAATACATAAATTGTATCTTAAATCAAGACATCGCTGAATATACTGATAACATAGGTTTTGTATAACTGTTATACTATTATCTGAATGACAGAGTCTGACAGTCTTATTTCTGATAAAACTAGCTGAGTTTTGTACTGAACTGGGTGACTGTATCTAAAAGTCCTAAATTATATAAAACTATCTGAATTCTATTACTGAGACTGAGACTGGGACTGTAATAGTGGGAAGTAGTCATCTAACAGATATTCCCCAAATAAAGCATTATAGCTGAGTTGATATCCAATCTGTAACCCCAATTGGAAGGGTGTCAATATTGTGCCACTGGTAAAGATAAGCTGTGAGTGATCCCTCATCTAACAGGTACTCTAAGAAGAATGGTGGGACCCTCATCTAACAGTTTAAGCCACCTTATTAACCCTCATCTAACAGGTTAGATGTCTCAACCTACGCTGGCTACGTAGTTCTGGAGCACAAGGATTGCTTCTAAGAATCACACCCTCTACTCGCAGGTAAGTTCATATCCTTGGGCTCACTCGGTGCTGAATTCTACTCCCATCTGATTAGACACTGAGTTAATTATACTAAACTAATTGGACTGAGTTTACTGAGTTCCGTTAACTGATAGAGTATCACTGAGATCTGATAACTGACTGAGATTACTGAGTTTTCCTGAGTCATGAGACTGACTGAATTCTACTGCACATGGTTTGAATGAGAGTATCTTGAAAACATGACACTGGCTCTCGGCACACAGCTAAATTATCGAGTACAAGTACCCCCAGAACTCAATAGTATGAAACTGATAAGACTTGACACTTCTTGACATATGACCATAGTCAACAATTCATAGTACAATCATTGGGGATATTCATGAAGTATTTGCATGCCATAAGCTCACACATGAATAGAAGTGTATGTAAACATGCCATAATTTCATAAGTCTAATCTCATAAGCATTACATCAATCCATCACAAAGCATAACAATAACATGAGAGTCATTTGAACTTAAGGGTGGAACATAAGTTCATCATTTTGGTCATAATTGAGTCATAAGGCATGTTTCCTATTCTCTTAGGCATTTTATCAAACACCTTGCATGCTTAACTATAAGCTTAGGCTTGGACATTAAATTAATTCATCATGGTTGCATAAATCAACACAATTTAGTAGATTTCAATCCACATACTAGCATAAATTAATGAAAAAACATTTAACGATTTCAACTTGGGTATAACACACAACATCAATATGATCATAATCAATCCATAACATAAACATCACAATTTATAATTTAAAATTGGATTCTTGGGCTTAATGGACAAAAAGAATCCATGAATGAATACTTGACATACTTGGGTGGATGATTTCTTAAAGATTTGTGGAGGAAAGCTTAAATTATTAACTTGGAATTAAGCACCTAGGGTTTCTTGTTCTTGGGGATTGATCTTTGAGAAAAACCCTAATTGGATGTTGTGAATGAATAATGAAGTTATGAGCTATTATCTGGTATAATTAGGGGGTTAAAACGAGTGAAAAAGACCTAAATACCCTTTTAAAAATGGCATTAAATTGTTGAATAGGATCTGCAATGGCTCAGGCGATGGTCCATCACTGGCTCGACGGTCCGTCATTTTGACCGTCGCACTTGGGCCAGAATAGGGACTCACTGCCTTAGTAGCGATGGCTTGGGCGACGGTCCATCACTAGCTCAACGGTACGTCAACCTGTCTATCGCATCTTAGCCAGAAGATTAACTTACTGCCTTAGCTGCGACGGTTTAGGCGATGGTCCATCAACCTACCCATCGCACCTGGACGGTTCTGATAGGTCTTAGTAAAACATCCATAACTTTCTACTCCAATATCGAATTTGGATGAAATTGGTATCGTTGGAAAGTTAATTTAATTTCCCACATGATAAAAGTCAAAATTGGGGAAATTCTAAATGATTTAAACATTAATCATTTAGGAAGTCATCACTACCTCTTCTGGAGACTAAATTTCACTCAAAGAAAGTTTAGGGTATTACAATATCTCCCCCTTGGAAATATTCGTCCTCGAATGAGACTGACTGAGAGGGGAGAAATGGTAGACTAAAGCATATACTGAACATGAATGACTGAAACATGACTCCATGACTAACATGACTAATAAACTGAATATATATCATACTGAACATGCATATCTGATGCATGAGTAACTGAATCCTGAATGCATGAATGAATGTTCTGAGGAACTAAGTTTCTCACAATAAGAATGCATATTTGACACATGATTACTTGACTGAAATGATACATGAATGAATGACTGAATATGCAAGGGTATTTAATACCAAGTTTATAATGGAATTTTGAATAGGAAATGGATACCAAGCTTGTAACTAAAACCTAAACATAAAACTGAAAATCTTAAGGAGAATTGTTACCTTAAGCTAGATCTAAGTTAGCAGAGAAGAGGTGAGGGTACTTGGTTCGCATATCTTCTTTTGCTTCCCAAGTAGCTCTCTCAATGGACTGATTTCGCCAAAGAACTTTGACTAGAGTGACTTCTTTATTCCTCAGTCTGCGAGTCTGATATTCTAGGATTTCGACTGGAATATTTTCATAAGAGAGGCTATTCTGAACATCTATGCTCTGAATAGGGACTACGACTGTCGGGTCACCAATGCACTTCTTGATCAAAGAGACATGGAAGACTGGATGAACTGAAGAAATTTGAAGGCAACTCGAGCTCATAAGCTACCTTGCCAAAATAACTGAGAATTTTGAAGGGGATGACATATCGGGGACTGAGTTTTCCCTTCTTGTCGAACTACTTCACTCCCTTCATGGGAGAGATCTTTAGATAGACATAATCATTAATCTTGAACTCGAGATCCCTTCTGCGTACATTTTCATAAGATATCTATCAGCTCTAAGTAGCCCAGAGTCTTTCTCTAATCAACTGGACTTTTTCTAAGGCATTGAATACTAAGTCAGGCCCTATAACTAAGGCCTCACTAACTTTAAACCAACCTACTAGAGATCCGCACCTCCTACCATAGAGAGCTTCAAATAAAGCCATCCGAATACTGGAATAATAGCTGTTGTTATACGCAAACTCAATCAAAGGCAAGTGGTCATCCTAACTACCCTTGAAATCAATTGCACATGCCCTTAGAATGTCTTCTAAAGTCTGAATGGTCCTTTCTGCTTGACCATCTATCTGAGGGTGAAAGGTTATACTAAGATGAACTTGGGTACCAAGACCCTTATAGAATGCTTTCCAGAAATGAAAGGTGAACTAGGTACCTCTGTCAGAGATAATAGATAATAAAATACCATGTAATCTGACCAACTCCTTGATATAGAGTTTGGCGTGATCCTCGGCTGAATATGAGGTATGGACTGGAAGGAAATGAGATAATTTGGTCATCCTATCTACAATGACCCAAACTGAATTATGTTGGGGATGAGTACGAGGCAAACCCATCACAAAGCACTTAGCCACAAACGTTGACATGGACCCACTAGGCTTCTGATGCTTAATCTAACTTGCTGATATGTAGAGTACTTAGCCACAAATATTGTAATATCTCTCTTCATCCCACTCAACCAATAGACCTTCTATAAGTCGCGGTACATCTTTGTGGCCCCGGGATGAATAGATTAACATGTACCATGCGCTTTTGTAAGAATTTGTTGCCTTGAGTCATCTACGCCTGGAACACAAAGATGACCCTGACAACGCAGAACATTATCTCCCCCTTGGGAGAAAACCTCTACTTTTTTATCCTTGACTAACTCTGTCAACTTAACTAGACTGGGATCTCTATCTTGCTTTTATTTTACCTCGAAAACTAGAAATGATTCTGAACTATTCTGTTACCCTCTAAAGAATCAACTAGGTGGATACCTAGTTGGGTAAGCTGATGGACTTCCTGAGCTAACTTCTTCTTACTGTCCTTAACATGAGCAACACTACCCATAGACAGTCTATTGAGAGCATCGGCTACCACATTGGCCTTGCCCAGATGATAAAGAACACTCATGTTGTAATCTTTCAAAAGCTCTAACCACCTCCTCTGACAAAGATTGAGATCTTTCTAAGAAAAGACATACTGAAGGCTCTTATGATCTGTGAACACATTTACATGAACTCCGTATAGATAATGCCTCCAGATCTTCAAGGCAAAAACTACGGCTGCTAACTCAAGATCATGAGGAGGATAATTCTTCTCATGAGGTTTAAGCTGTCTGGAGGCGTAGGCTATGACCTCACGATGCTACATAAGGACGCAACCCAAACCTACTCTAGATGCGTCACAATACACTACAAACCCATCAAAACCATCTGGAATAGCCAAAACTAGAGTTGAGGTGAGTCGAGTCTTCAACTCTTGAAAACTCTTCTCGCAAAGATCTGACCACTGAAGCTTGACTTTTTTCTGAGTCAGTTTGGATATAAGGGATGTAATAGAAGAAAATCCCTCAACAAATCATCGGTAATAGCCATCCAAACCCAAGAAACTCCTGATATTTGATGGAGAGATAGGGCGAGGCCAATTTTTTACTGCTTTGGTCTTTTGAGAGTTGACCCTAATACCATCACCAAAAATAATATGACCAAGGAATGCTACTGACCTTAACAAAAATTTGTACTTACTGAATTTGGCGAACAACTGATGATTTTTTAGAGTCTGTAATACTATTCTAAGATGGTCTGCATGATCATGCTCACTGCGGGAATAAACAAGGATATCATCCATAAAGACTATGATGAACATGTCCAAGTACTGCATCAACACATGGTTCATCAAGTCCATGAAAGCTGCTGAGGCATTGGTAAGACCAAAGGACATAACTAAGAATTCAAAGTGACCATACCGAGAATGAAATTCTATTTTTTGAATGTCACATCTCTGACTCTAAGCTGATGATAGCCTGATCTGAGGTCTATCTTAGAAAATAGCTGGCACCTTAAAGTTAATTGAACAAGTCATCAATTCTGAGAAGGGATACTTGTTCTTGACCATGACTTTATTAAGTTGATGGTATTCTATACATATTCTGAGAGAACCGTTTTTCTTCCGCACGAATAAGACTGGTGCACCCCATGGGGACACACTGGATCTGATGAATCCCTTGTCTAGGAGATCCTTCAACCGTTCCTTCAATTCTCTGAGTATCTGGAAGGAGATCAAGGCCGAAGTCTATTTCTCTTTTGCAAGAAATTCCTAGAAGATCTTCAGGAAAGACATCTAAATATTCATTCACGACTGAGACTGATTCAAGACTAGGAGTTTTGGAACTAGTGTCCTTAACTCAAACAAGATGATAGACACATTCTTTAGATATTATTTTCTGTGCCCGAAGGTAGGAAACAAGATGGCCTCTGAAAGCTGACGTACTACCCCTCTATTCTAGGACAGGTTCATTCAGAAACTGAAATTGGACAAATCTATTTCTATAGTTGACAGTGGCATAGCAAGAGAGAAGCCAATCCATGCCGAGAATAACATCAAAATCAGTCATCTATAATTCAACTAAGTCTGCTGAAGTGATTTTCTGAGATAACATAATTGGACAGTTCCTGTATACTTGTCGGGCTATGATAGTTTTACCTACTGGGGTAGATACTGAGAAGGGCTCTGCTAGAATTTTGGAACTGACTCCGAAATTGACTACTATGTAAGGAGTAACAAAGGACAAGAAAGCTCCCGGATCTAGCAAAGCGTAAACATGTAAGTGAAAGATCTGTAACGTACCAGTAACCTCATCAGGAGAATTTTCCTGATCCTATTGGGACTGGAGAGCATAAAGTTGATTTGGTTGTTGCCCACTAGTAGCACTGAAAGTGGCACCCTGCTGATTTGGGCGATCGAACTGAGCTGAGGAACGGTTCTACTAACCCTGATAACCTGACTAGGGACAATCTCTAAATCTGTACCCTGGATAGCCACATCCAAAATAGACATCGCTGCCAACTCTATACACACCCTTGTGGTTCTCACTACAAGTCTGACAAAGAGGATTAGTTTGGGCATTACTAAGACTGCCCTAGGACTTAGAGCCTGGAGCCCTATCTCTATTACCATCCCTAAACTTAGAAGATGGAGCACTGGCTGAAGAAGGAGCTGGAACTGATGATTTAGGATGGAACTGAGAACGGTTTTCTCCCTCAGACTTAGGCTGAACAAAGTTGAAACTACCTGTCCTTGCTTTCTTATTCTACTTCTCCCTCATCTTCATCTTTTGCTCTTCTATCTGCTGAGCATGGGTCATAAGTCTGTCTATGTTTATGTCACTATTCAACATCGCGGACCTGCACTCATTGACCACACTATTATTTACCCCAGAGACAAACTTACTCTTCTTGGCCCTACTATCTGCAGCTACATGAGGAGTATATCTAGATAATTGAGTAAACTTAAGAGAATACTCTTTCACCATCATATTTCCCTACCTGAGGTTGATAAATTCTAACACCTTAGCTTCTCTCAGCTTTAGAGGAAAAAGCCTCTCTAGGAATGCGGTGACAAAATCCTTCCATTCTATGGATCCTGCATCAATTGACCTTTCTAATTTCTACTGTTTGAATCAAGTGTGAGCAATATCCTGTAACTGATAAGTAGCTAGCTCAGCACTCTCACTAGGAGTAACCTCCATGATATCGGTAACCTTCTGAACCTGATCAAGAAATTCTTGAGGGTCCTCATCTGACTTAGACCCAAAAAAGATGGAGGATTCTTTCAGGTAAAGTCCTGAATCTTGGCTGCAGGTGAATTGGCCACCGGGTTGGGCGTAACGATTCTGAGCATCAACTGACCGAACAAGAGTAGTGAATGAAGCTCTGAACTCTGCATGAGAGACAAGTTAGCCCAAAGAATCTTCAGGCTGAGGGGCTGACTGATTCCCAATTATCTTCTTGGGAGACGTGTTCTATAAACAAAAGAGAAAAGGATTAGACTGAGGGATTAACTTGATATTAAGCTCACTGGCATGACATGAATACTAAAAAATGGGAAACTATTCCTAAAACATCTCATAGCCTCCTGTACATAAATATGGTGTGCAATACACCCATGCACAAGACTCTACTAGATGCGTCTTTCAGACTTCCTAGGACACTATTGAACCTTAGCTGCTGATACCAAGTTTGTAACGCCCCAAATCTAGCACCCGAAACTCCATACGGTGCTCATGACCCGAAGGACCACAAGCTAACCCATGACTGATATTTGTACCTGTATACTGCATGACATCATGTAAAATGCGGAAATAATAGACTGAAATATGCCATAAAGTTCAAAACGGATAAAACATACTATCTGAGAGTATGGTATATAAATACCAAAACATGAACTGAAATAAACTGTCTGAATATGTTGTAGTCTGAAAGGCTCTCAAACTGAACTGTCTGAATAAAGAGTTTATTGGACATGTCCCCAACTAACTCCAACTACTGAAATAAACTAAGTAATGACATAATAAAGTAATGATCATGTTCTCAAAGGATAAGGACTCACTGCTAACTCTGACTACTGAGACTGGAATGCTACTGGTGCTCTGGAGCTCGTGCTTCTAAACCTATGGTATAAAACACCATAGCACAAATGCATCAGTACGATTGAATGTACTGGTATGTAAGTGAGGAAAGCTTGAATTCTTAGCTTGGAATTAAGCACCTAGGGTTTCTTGTTCTTGGGGATTGATCTTTGAGAGAAACCCTAATTGGATGTTGTGAATGAATAATGAAGTTATGAGCTATTTTCTGGTATAATTAGGGGTTAAAACGGGTGGAAAAAACCCAAATACCCTTTTAAAAATGGCTTGAAATTGTTGAACAGGATTTGCGATGGCTCGTATGATGGTCTGTCGTAGGCTCGACGGTCCACCGTTCTGACTGTTGCACTTGGGCCAAAATAGGGACTCACTGCCTTAGTAGCAACGGCGTGGGGGACAGTCCATCGCTAGCTTGACGGTCTGTCACTCTGTCCGTCATACCTTAGCCAGAAGATTGACTTACTGCCTTAGCTGGGATGATTTAGGCGACGGTCTAACGCTAGCTCGATGGTCTGTCAACCTGCCCGTCGTACCTGGGTGGTTCTGACAACTCTCAGTAAAACGTCCATAACTTTCTACTCTGATATCGAATTTGGATGAAATTGGTATCATTGGAAAGCTAATTTAATTTCCTATATAGTAAAAAGTCGAAATTGGGGAAATTTTAACTGATTTAAAATTAATCATTTAGGAAGTCATCACAAACTCTTCTGGAGACTAGATTCTACTTAAAGAAAGTTTGGGATATTACACTCAACCTCACTCTTGGAATAAACTAAGATATTATCTATAAATGCAATAACAAAGAAGTTGAGATACAACCGAAATGCCTGGTTTATCAACTCCATGAATACGACAGGGGCATTGGTCAACCCAAAGAACATGACCAAGAACTCATAATGACCATATCGAGTTTGAAAAGTTGTCCTCAGAATATCTGATGCTCTAATCCTCAACTAGTGATAACCGAACCGCAAATCAATCTTCAAAAACACTACAGCACCTTGAAGCTGATCAAACAAACTATCAATGCAAGAAAGGGGATATTTATTCTTAACAGTCACCTTATTCAATAGTCGATAATCAATACACATCCGCATAGACCCATCTTTATTCTTCACAAACAAAATAGGTGCAACCCAAGGTGAAACACTAGATCAGATAAATCCCTTATCCAATAACTCCTGCAACTGATCCTTTAGTTCCTTCAACTCTGGTAGGGCCATCCTAAAAGGAGGAATAGAAATGGGCTTGGTGATCGGCTAAATATCAATAGAAAAATCAATATCTCAATCCAGAGACATACCAAGCAAGTCCATCGAGAATGCATCCATAAACTCACGGACAACACGGATAGAATCCATTAAAAGAGAAGAAACAATACTCGTGTCACGAATATAAGCCAAGTAAGATAAATATCCCATCTCGACTAATTTACAAGCCTGAACATAAGATATAATCCTCCTGAGACCCGAATAAAGTGAACCCTTCCAAGCTATCTTTGGCACACCCGATAAAGCTAAAGCCATAGTCTTAGCAAAAATAATCTAATACAGCATGATAAGGAGCTAACCGATCCATACTAAAAATAACATCAAAATTAACTATATCTAACACAAGTAAATCTACCAAATTCTCATACCCAGCAAAAGTCATAACACAAGATTGATGCACCCGATCCACCATTAAAGAATTACCTATTAGGGTAGATACACAAATAAGCATGGCAAGAGGCTCACTAATAAAATCAAAATCCAAACCAAAATACACAGACACATAGGAGAAAGTAGATCCAGGGTCAAATAACAGAGATGCAGATTTGAAACAAATGGGGATGATACATGTGATCACAGTGTCAGAAACCTCCCTCTTTGGCCTGGCAGGCATAGCATAACATTGACCACGACCACCAATTGATTGAATAGCCCTATGACCACCACATCAGGCTCCACTACCTCCACTCATCGCACATTTGATAAAAACTCTACCTCTCATAGCTATAATAGGAATAGCTTTAATCACACTGAGGGGACAATAGAAAATAAAGCATATCAAATATACACTAAGGGCACGTCACCTGCATTCAAAAAATATCCCACAATGGTAGCTCACATGCTTGCACTAACAGTTCTAATATATCACCTATATTATAATATCACATCAAGATAGAACATAAGTACACATTATATCACATATAAGTAGAATAATGGAGAACATGTATATACAAGATCATCAAATACAAGTAAATTAAGATATGAAAAATACATAGATGTAAGTTAATGTGGAAATACAACACAACATAACACAATAAAGTAATTAAGTACAATGTATATGATGACGATGATGCACAAGGTCATCGCACAACCTCCGGAATTATCGCACAATCCCCGTATATAGCTACGGATCTAAAGCTTCCCGACATAGGACCTATAGGGAGTTCGTCAACGCGTATACTATCCAAATATCTCATATCTCCTTTCTAAAATATCCCTCGAAAAGAGTTTTATATGGTTTTACAATATCTCCTCCCAGCCATTTCCCTCGGGTGGGGATTATAAAAAGTGTTGTCAGTTTTTCTCAGATGTTGCCATGGTGGTATCAGTATTTCATGAATGAGATTACATCCAATCACAAGGAGTATTTACACAACCAATCACAATGATATATTTCCACAACCAACCACAATTATATATTTTCACAATCACGTGAGTTAATATTCACTCATTATTTTTGTTTCATACATGAATTTCCACATGCCTCCCCAACAAGTATGAATATATCACAATACACCAATGGTGCCATATTAGAGATTAAAAAAATACAATACAATTATTCACATATATTCAAGGCTATCAACATCACATAGGACTCCACACTGTCACACATATCACAGAATAACTTAATTTTAACAATTATATTGCATATAGGCCCCCACACGGGCACAACACATAGATAGCCATTTTTCATGATTAGTTCTCACCTTTAACATGAATTTTCTATCATCATTTACTACCCAGCTCAGTCTGAAAGATTTAAGCCATAAAATATCTCAAAAGCCAAAATCGATCCACTACACTTCGAACCATGACCTTACTTTCCATGAACGTTACCGAACTCCTCTAAAAATATCAAATATGGAATCTATGCATCAAAAAAATTGATGACACTCATATTGACCACTTTTGGTTCGAGGTCAAAATGGATCCCCAAACGGGTTTTCAAAAAAGAAGGGCACAATCATAACTTTACTCCAAAATGTGTTCTTCATATTTTTAGGAAACTACAGGTGAAAATCCAAGTCAAATCGAGTCAAAAATAAGGTTTAAATTGAAGAAAAACTATTTTTAAGCTTTACCAAGTAAAATCTTTGAAATTCGGGTTAAAATTAAGAATCAGAGTAGTTTTGAAGGTTAAATTGATGAAAAATTAGTAATAATGAGATAAAAACATTATTCAAGTGAAAAAGAGTGAAAATGGGTCTTAAAATCAAGCCCTAAGATTTTTGGAGTTTTGAGAAATTAATAAGAAATTACTATGAAAATGATGAAGTCTTACCTTAAATCCGTAATAGAATCAAGAAATAGATGTTAATCTATCTTTCACAAGCTTCGCTTTTAAGCTTTCACATTATTTTAGGATTTAACTCTCAAGAGATAAGATGAAAAATGAGTAAAATAGGCCAAAAAGAAGGGTAAAAGTTGTTTTTTAATACCCTGTACCAGCTTTTTAAAGAATAAAAACCAAATATTTCCTTAAGTCCAACTCGGACTTCGGTGGGGTGCCCAAAATACGTTCGAAGTCCGATATATACAAACAAACTATGCAACCATACTAAATTTGATATTTTGAACGGGTTGGAGAAATTGTATTTTCAAAAGAAAATCATTTCTGTAGAGTTGACCCCCGCAACCCAAAATCAAAATTCTTTAAATCAAGGGTCGAAATGAGATTTAAAAGTCATAAAATCACATCAAATATGTTACCACGCTAAAATTAATATTTTGGAGCTGCTAGTACAGTCAAATTTTTAATCCGAGATTGTTTCGACCAAATATGGAGCCACACTCATATTTCTAATTTTTCAACTTTCCGATCAAATGATCAAAATGAGATCTGGTGCATCGAAATCCAAACCAAAGATCTACCTATCCTAAAATTGATATTCTAGAGTTGCCAATGAAGTTTGTTCATCAATCTGTCACACGGATCAAAAGATATCCACAAAAGTTCAAAATAAGGCTCGCGAAGCCATCAAAAACCATAATATTACATAAATGGTACCAAAATATATTGGGAACTGTGTCAATCACCCCCACGCTCCAGAAATACCATAATGCAACTACAGGGATGGATAAACAGTCAAATAACACATAAACACATATTTCATCAAATTTTTGGATCGTTACACGAGTCAACTCTAGTTCCAGTATTATATTTTTTTCAGTCGTATTGATTAAGGATGGCTGGGGGTCATGCCCCGCTACCTATAGTTAGTGCTAGTAGAGGTTTCATAGACAGTCAGTCAGAGTAGATGTATTTCATTGTATTCAGTTTCGATTTACTTTTGTATATTCTAGTGTTGTAAATATTTCAAACTGTTTTGTAATGAATAAGTTCTGCCAATGACATCTCTTCCGCTTATTATTTTTATTTTTACGTATTTTATTCAGTTACTCGTGAGTTATGCCAGTATCATGGGTTAGCTTAGGATCTCTTGTGGTTTTAAGCACCGTGTGACATCTAAGGGGTAGTCTCGGGGCGTTACAGGTTCTTAGGACTAAGCATAATGTGAGACTTGGGTTTATGGATCACGATCGTCGAACATAGAGCTTGAGTACTTGGAAGCTTGGATTACTAAGAGATGTTATTGCTTCTAGTTTAGGAGTCAGAGCATGGACATAAGTTGCTTAGAAAGCTCGAACCTTAAGCATAGGAACAATTTGAACACATAAGACTTGGGTCGAGTATCCTTTTAAACTGGAGTAGGAGAAATTTATTAGAATAACAATAGATTTATCATGACTCTTTCCTGAACTCCCCACCATGAGAAAATTCAAGATCCGCCTTAGTTCATTATCTCCCTCTTAGCTCAAAGGCCACTATCCTAAACTTAAGAACATATTTTCTCATTAAAACTATAAGTGCAACATTCAGCATAATGGTGGAATCACTGTACACATGAACACCAACCAACCCCTCCCCCACCTTCCAGATAACTATAATATGAGGAAAGTAAATTTTTTCTAGGATATCCCTTCTAGGTATACTAATCTTAACTTTTGTTAGGTTCAATAGTCATCACCCTATAGCTCACACTTCCATGGGCATACACATCCACACTACTTAACACATAACAATCCATTTGCCACTCCTTAGTATACTAGCATCACATCTCTAATACCATATCCATGCAGTTTAATGAAATTTTAAAATTATACCAAGAGCTCACATCGTCTGTCTATGCTTTCTTTAACTCAGCTTTACCAACACCAAGTGAGATTTACCTGGCCTTCTTCATATGAAAAAAATACCCAAGAACACTTACTATAAAACATAACACTTGTATACTTAAAACCTCATCTAACAATATGCTACCAGGGGTACAACTCATTCTTACAAACCTAACACTTTTATCTACCTAAGGACTTAGCCACAATTCATTGCTTTCAATGCCAATCCTCGTGTACATATATATCTTAACTTCACACTCAAACTTTTCATAATTTGTCAACCTAGGATATTGCACACATTATTTCAAGCATATTAATTCATTTCTCATAAATATTACATCACTATCCTCGAGCTACCATTCTTTTCACCACAGTCAGCCTCTAAAATTCAAACTTAATATCTATTACCAATCATGAAGGCCAATGAACATCCCACATACAATATTAGTCTATCAAAATATATGACAGTTTAATCAATATAAATTTCTTCCGCTTAACTGCTACCTACTAGCATATTCTTCTTTGCAATGTCATTACTACATCTTAGTATTCTTTACACATCTTCTCACATACTATACTAGTTCACAACTACTAGAAAAATTATCAATAGATATAGCCACATAATAAGGATAACCGATCCTAATCTAATAATATAACTCATTATGATTTATTAACACATTTATTTCCTCATATCACATCTACTTATCCATGCATACCTTTAAACTACCTTCAAAATTTAATAAACACCAGTAAGTCCCCCTTTCTAAGATTTCCTCAAGTCAAATCTAAATTTTTAAATTATCAGTCACTCTATCCTTATATTCACAACCAATAAATGATTTTACTACTACAATAACTATCCATCATAAACTCCTTCCCTATTTTAAGTAAATTCTAAATCACCATAACTAATCACTTTATATACTAACTACCATAAAATATACAAATATTGCTACAACCATAGCCAATCACCATAAGAGTATACCATCCCCTACACTCAAAGGTTACATGACTATAGCTACCTTCTTTGATCAAAATTGTCTTCACTCTAACTTCTAAACTTATGATGCTATATTTCAGGATCTCGGATCATTGCACTGATCATAGCTTATAATACTCTGATTAACATTATTTCATCATATGGAAACATTATCCTAACATTTAACTACCCCATATTCCCCATAAGCATGACATCTGCAGAAATTTTTTAAAATGGATATAAATGCACGTCTCACCTCAACTCAATTGCATGATTCATGAAGATAGGAGTATACACTAAAAATAAATAAACTTTAATGGGCTTCTCTCAAGTTTTTATGTAGTTTCATTAGTTTTTTTTATGGATCGATTGGAAGGGATCACATTATTAGGAATCAACACTTTTTCACTTGTATCACCATGATAATAAGACATAGCCAATAGAAGTAGAGTCAGGCAAAATTTTGGATAACTTTCTTGTGGACAACACTATTACATTATCTGGAGTATGGAAGAATGGAAAACATTTCCTAAATGCTTGATAGCCTCATGATTATAAGTTTGATGCACAACATACCCACAAGCAAGACGCTAATAGACATGACTTTGTAGACATCCTGAAACCTAGAATCATGCTCGAATACCAAGTTTGTCATGACCCGAGTCGATACCCTGGCCGCAACGAACTTCCTAGACCAATTAAAGCCTGAGAAGATTGTTTAACTTTATATCAAAGCATAGTCATAATCAAATGAGAAAATAAATTAGACTCAAAAGAATTCGTTCAATTTAAATGAAACAATAATCCAAAGATCTAAAAATACAACATAATAACATTCAACTAAACCAGTCTATGAAGCCTCTAACATAAAAAACTATCTAAATTGAGACAAGGCCCCGGCAATACCATAACTAAAAATAATTAAGCATCTAGATAAACCGTCTTTCGAAAGATAGAGCTTTCACTAACTTTGATGATGTCTGGACAATCCCAATGTTGCACTAGACCGTGGAAATGTGCCTCTAAACCTACATCATGAGATGATATACTTGCTCAAAACGGTCAATACGTGGAATGTACTGGCATGTAGAATAACCCAAAATAATATATACTTAATACAAAATAGAAAAGAGCATAAAAAATAATTTACAATATAAAAGTCAAAACACATGAGTGTATAAAGACTTCAAATAGCCTCTTAAAAATATAGACCCACCTCTTCTCTTTTATTGTGAAGAAGATGGTATCCCCAACATTCTCTTTATCCCACATGCTATATGGGTCCAACATTAACTTATCATCCATGCCCTTAATCCAAGTTTATCACAAGTGTTGGAGTCTCTTCTCTCTAATACGCCAAAAGCATAAAGAAAGCATACAATGATCATCTGTATTTTAGGACAGAATCAATCTTGTGTCGGCAAAACACAATTTCAGGCAATGAGCCTTTCAAACTCATGCCTTCTCGGCTAACCATCTAACTCTCTTTAAGAACATTTTTAGTTTCTTTAAATCACTCGACCTTCTAAAAAATTCATCTCTTTCTCTTTAAGGGCATTCTCTTATTTGATATCGCCATACCAAGACCTGCAATTCATATAAATCATATCATCTTTTCTCTTTATTTCTTTTTCAAAAACATATCATTGACCACTAAAATGATTTAGCTATCAAATAAGAGTTCTCTTGCTATATTAATATACAAGTTTAAGCAAAACCTCTTTTGTTAAAGACTTCTCTGAAACTCTTAAAGGCGATTATCCCTTTCATAAATTTATTCAATTCCCGTTGGAAAACAAGAGTATTTAAAATACAAGAATTACTCTTCAAATTTGCATAAGTAACCAGTGTATAATTTGTCAAAGGAAGCATTCAAAATCCATTTTTTATCATTTATTAAATAATCCACAATACTAGTTAAATGTATAATTCTCATCATAAAAAGGGGTTCATAATTCTTGTTCTTCAAACAATTTCAAAACTCATATCATATATAAACACAAAGTTAGAGTATGGAAAACATAATTTCCAAGCCCATGAGTAGCAAGGTCGTTCTACATACCTTTTGACGTAAGGAATTTGAGAAAACTTGACATTGAGCCTTAAATTTGGAACCCTAAATTAAAATCAATGTAAAGACTTATTTGATTTGAATTTGTTCCACATACCTTTGATGACGAATTGATGAGAAAGCTTAATATTTAATCCTTTCTGAACCCTAAGGATTGGGAGTTTGGGGTTTAAGAGAGAGAAGAGGAATTAGGAATTTGAGAATAATTCTCATAGTTTGGGACAATTTTGGGGATTAAAATTAAATTGAGGAAGTCAGATGGAGTGAAAGGACAAGTTTGCGCTTAATTTAATAAGAGAACAGTGAAATTTTACATCTAGTGGGGGGGGATAGTCGCAGGACAAATCGCTTGAACCCATCCATGCCTCACATGATCAATCTCATGACATCTATTGTGCCTTAGATGACCATTACACACCTTGGATAGTGTCTCACTAAAACACCCATAACTTCTTACTCCAAACTCAAATTAAAGAACGATCAGTTATGCTGGAAAGAAGACTCAAGGACCTATAATTTAGTAGGTAGTAGACTACCTAACTCATAATATTCCAGGAGTAATAGTCATTAAAAGTTGGCCTGAGTAAGAACATTTACTAAAACTCAATTGCTAGGAAAGTTCTCAACTCAACTTTGAACTAGGAGATTTCTATGACCTCAATTAATCTCTAAAGATGTTCCTACACTAAAGAATGATCTTAACACATATATCTAGATAAAAATCATTGGGTTTGGGTCTATACACATATGAAGAACGGTTTAAATTCTAGCTCAAAAGTATAGGGTGTTACAGTAGTTCTTCATAAAAAGTTCGGATAAAGTTAACCCCAACCTTTATCTTGTGATTATTTTTTAATCCTTGTACCAAAAATCCCTACATGTTATAAATAATGCAAGTTCAGAAAGTGCTAATTGCTTAGAAGAATTTCAACTCGACATCGAAAGTTTAGGGTGTTTCAAGAGAGTGTGAAAATCAAAGAATTACTACAAGAAAATATTAACATCATATTTTAGGGTCCTATTTTTTCATCTATGATGCACATATAACTATGGACATTTATGCCATCTTTTATCTGATCTAACTCTAGAACTACAAATAGAATAGGATGAATATCATTCTAGTTAGACAATGTTTATACTTTAATGTGCTTAGTGAGGTTTATGGGTTGAATCTCTTTGTATTTATATTAGATCTCTCTTGAATATCTTTTGGTAAGATTATTCAAGTGTGATTTCAATTCTCTTCATGAATTTAATCATGTAATTTTTTGTTTAAATTAGAAAATCTTAAATCTATATTTATTGTCTCTAATTTGCTTTAATTGTGAGATTGTTCTTTCTTTCTTCTCTGCCTCCCATCGATTTCTTGATTATCCCTGTCTTGTATCTCATTTAACATTAATTGATATCAGATCAAGGCTAAAGTATTATTTTTATAATTCTTAATCATTGGCTTGTATACTTTAGAAATTCCAAAAAAAAAGGAAAATTTTGAAGAAAAAAATCAAACTGAAAAATTGAAGAAATTTTCAAGTGGGCGTTGTTGAAATTTGTTGGAAATAGTTTAAAGTGCTTGAATATCAAATTTGGGAGAATTTAAAATTGACTTGGAGTTGATTTAATCCAATTTCTTCCATTTCCACAATTGAAATTTCAGCACTTTCTAAATTGTGAAAAATTAAATTTTTGAGCTCTCTTGTGCAAATTTTATCTCTATCTTTTGGATCTAAGTTGTATTGATCATTATTAAACTATATCAAGTTCCAATTTTGGGATCTAAGAATGGCTTCAGGGGTTAATTTTGTGTTTAAAATTTAAATATTTTTTCTTGTATGAATTTTGAAGTTTGAGTTGATTCCTTACTTCCAAAATTATTGGGTGATGCTAAAAATGTCTCATATTGGATAAACTTGATTTGAGTTGGGTCATGATAGATTTGATGAAGGTGGTGTTTAGAGCTTGTTTTGAGTGATTTTTTTTTTTTTCAAATTCTAGAATTTTGAGTTGTTTGATTTATGGGTAAATCATACTGTATGTCAATCTCTTTAGCTAGATTATATTGAGTATTAGTTCTACTTGTATTATCTAGTTATTTTTGTGTTCGTATTTTGTTTCATGTCAATTTCTTTAGTACTTTTCTCTTTTTAATTTTGTTGTGTGTTTATTTCATTTCTTGTCCATTAGTGTGTGATTTTCTTCTTTATTATTGATATAAACTCTTCTCTGAATCGATACTTGAAAGCTTACTTTGAGATTATTTAAGATTCTAGGACCGTGAAGAGACTAAGGAATTTCCTTGAGTGGTAAAAGGCTTGAGTGATGAGATTATTTGAGTGTTACCCCAAAAGCCTACGACCTTTGAATATATACACGAGAGGGAAAAAATTGAGTGTTATTATTTGAGTTATACACATGATGGAGTGACTTGTGAGATCCATTATTTTACTAACCACTTTTCTTATCCTAATTATGTCTAATGTAGGTCCAAGGAGTTACAATAGAGGTCTAGATGTCAATGAAGAAAGGAGAATTTCATCTTATAATTCTACTTCTAGTAAGAATTATTGTGAAGTTTTTCCTGATTATTATAGAAGTGCTTTTATGAGAATAAGAGAACATGAGCCTAATGAAAGTATGATTAAATTTGACATCATTATGGAGGAATCTGAGAGCGATTGCACATTTGATTGCATCTTAGGGGTAGATAAATTGAGTTATACCAACTTCATTGATCCTTCTTTGGTTGAGTGGTTGGGAATACCTTGTCTTACAAAAAGTTCACCATATAAATTGGTGGAAGGATGGTTGACAAGGAGGTGAAGATCATTATTTATCATGGGAGCTATCAAGAAAAAAATTGGTGTGATGTCTACCCTTTGTCTACTTGTTTAGTGTGTTTAGGATCTCCTTGATTCAAGCATAATAAATTTTGATTTGATAGAAATTTGAAAAAAATTATTGTTGTAGATCTTATGGAACGAAAGCATGTATTAACTCCCATGGTCATTACGAAATCTTTAATAACAAATGAGAGAGTCAAGAAAGTAAAAGTGAAGACTACTAACTTGAAATCTGATATGCAAAGTCATTCCAACAATTCAACTATATTCTTTGAAGTTTCTAAAGATGCCAAGTTGAAACTTGATTTGAAGAGTCATCCTAATAATTCAAAGAGGATTCTTTGAGACTATTGCACTTCTAATGAAATGAATGAGAAAGAAAAGAAAGAAAAGAGTACGGGAGTGAATAGTGACAATTCAAGAGGGCAAAAAGAAAAGAATATTTGAAATGAAGTGAGTGAGTGGCTATAAGCACAAAAAAATGAGAGTTGGAAAGTGAGAGAGAATTATTGCAAGAAAAAAAAGAAGAAATGTGAAGCAAGTAAGAGAAAATAAAATGAGAAAATAGAAAAACAAGAAAGTGTGAGTGAGAAGTTTTCTTATTCTAATTCTAATAATAAGTATAAATAAAATAGTAAAGACATAAATGATAAAATCAAATAATGAAAAAATTATGAACAATAGAACAAAATCTGAAAATCTAAAAGAAACTAATAATTGTATTCGTTTAGCTCTTGAATTGAAATTGAAAATTTATAATTTGAAATTAAAAGTTTTAATTGACACAATTAAATACTTTTAGTATTTGAACTGAAATAGAAAGACAAAACTCTTCAGAAAAAAACTATAGTTTGTTGTTGAATTAATCGACAAAAAACCAAAATTTTAAATGGAAGGTAAGAAATAAATTTATATGTCTTAGTTGATTTAAAATATAAAGGTTAAAGCTCAATCGTAAAATTAATAATTATTTAATAAATCATATTTTATTAATTTTAAAAATTCATCAATGGAATATAATTTTAAAGAACATTGATATTTTTATTTCCATATCAAAACATCTAAAATAATTATATTTGTCATTAGTTATTAAGTATTAGTTGTAATTTTAGTAGTAATAATTGTTTTTAATATTGCATAATCAATATAAAATATATTAATGTGATACATTAAAAATTAATTTATTTTTTATTTCAAAGTGAATAAGCTAATTAATTAATTTTTTTTTATTTCGTACATCGCGTGGATACCTATACTAATAAAATATTAGAAAAATTATGAAAACTAGCATACTTAAGACCTTAATTACAATAAATAACATATTTTCTCAAAGTTACAAATTATAGCAAAAGTAACAATATTTTAACCATTATACTGAAAAACGTGTGGGTTTCACCCACTTTTTTACCTTTACCTATTTTCACTCCACTTTTTTTTTTCAATTTCTTTCCTTTTAAAAAAATAAATAATTTGTGATCCATCAAATAAGGTAAGTTGATGTTTATTTATATTCTTTTATTTTTTTCTTCATCCGTATTCTTCATTTTTTTTGGAGGTAGGTGATATTTTTTGTTGAAAGAATGTGGAGGTCTGCTATAATGGAGGAGATATGTTATTTGATGGAGGTCTATTGTAATTTTTCCTGCATTATTTGATGAGCTTTTATGATTTTTTTTTTTGATTGAAAGATTGTGGAGTTTTGTGTTAAGTTGATTTCTACTCCTATTCAGTTGAACAGAGAATTCGATATAGAAAAGGTGAGATTGAAACATTGTGACGAACCGAAAAATATTGAAAAAATCACGAAATGAAAAATATTGAGAAAACTTTCGTCTTCAAAATCCCCAAAAGTACAAAAATATGTGAAAAAGAGGAAGTCAAACGAAAAGAAAGAATATGTATTTTTTCAGGTGTTCATATATATATTTATGAGTAATGCATAGATATTTTTCAGTTATGCATATATATTCATGAATAATAAATATGTATTTTACCATATCGTATATGTATTTATTACTAATGCATATGTATTTTTCCAGACATGCATATGTATATTTGAATAATACATATGTATTTTCTAATTATTCATACGTTTTTATGGGGTTGCATGTTATATTTATTGATTTGAAAATATATTTTTAGTTATGCTTAGGTTTTTATAGATGCATATGTATTTATGAATAATATATATGTACTTTTTCAGTGTGTATATGTATTTTATGACTAATGCATATATATTTTTTCAGAAATGCATATGTATTTTTCCACTTATGTCTATCTGTTTATGAATAACACATATGTATTTATGATTAATGCATATGTATTTATGGATGATGCATATTTTTCATTATAATAATATTTTTGATGTCTACATCATAAAGAAGAAATGTATACTTTTAGCGCAATTAGGCACGTGTATTATGTCACTTTTTGTTATAGCGATTTTGTGTTCTATATGTTAATACATACATATGAGTCAAATATGTATTTCTGTAAATACATATGCACATATATATGTATATTTTATACTGTAAATACATACGCAAATCTGTATATTTATGTATTTTGTATATTTTTTTTAAATATGTATATGTGATATAGTTACGTGTCTTTTAAAAATAAAAGTAAAAGATAGAAAAGTAAAAAAAATAAAAACAAAAAAAAATTCAAAAAAAAGAAGTGAAAACCGAAAAAAAAATAAAAAAAAAGAAATAAAAGATAGAAATATAAGTGTAAAAATAAAACCAAAAATAAAAGAAATAAAAAAATAAAAATAGAAAAAAAAAGAAGAAAACAAAAACAGGAAAAGAAAAAGAAAAATATATGAAAGAAAAAAAATAAGAAAAAAAAGAAAAAGGATAAAAAAGAAGAGAAATAGAAGAGTCAAAATAAAGTGAAAAAAAATTATAAAAAAAAATGAAAATAGGAAAAGAAGAAGAAAAATATGAGAAATGAAAACAATAAGAAAACGAAAAATTAGAAAAAAAAAAAGAAAAAAATGAAAAAGGATATAAAAAAGAAATATAATAGTCATATTAGGAAAAGAAATCTTTATAATTAAACGTAACATAAATTAAGACGGTTACTTCCCTTATATAACTCTAACTAACGAGAGTTAAAATAGTAATTACTATTCAATTTACATATGTATTTATATAGTAATATTTTACTTATTATAGAATATAATTTAATATTTTTCATAATTATAAAATTGATACTATAAAAATTATAATTAAGATTACAAAGTTACTGCTTTTAAAATTTTTCGAAAAATATTTATACCATAAATTTTTAAAGTACCTACTATTTTTTTCTAAAAATACCACGCCAAACTCAAACTGTCAAACAGGACAAAGGAAGTAGTCTCCATTTGCATTTTACAATTTGGCAATTAACGCTTCATTTTAGTCAAGTAGGCCCCCTCCCATTCAATTTCGTGGCGCTCACTACTTGTCAATCAACTTATAAAACTACTCATTTCTCCATCTTCATTACCCCTCTTTCATTTTTGTCTTTCGTACAGCTCCTCTCAATTATGGCGGCTGCAGCGCCCCCTCCTCCTCCTTTCACCAAAACCCTATCTCATTCCCCTTCCTCCTCCGCCAAATCCCCCACTCTTCTCCCTAGATCCACCTTCCCTTTTACCCGGCCCCTTCTCCTTATCCACCGCCGTCGTTTCACGGTCAACAATGTCATTTCCACTAATCATAACGTTTCCCTTTCTCAACCACCCGAAACATTTATTACCCGTTTTGCCCCTGACGAGCCCCGAAAAGGCTGCGACGTTCTCGTGGAAGCACTCGAAAGAGAAGGGGTTACCGACGTCTTTGCATACCCTGGCGGTGCTTCAGTGGAGATTCATCAGGCATTGACTCGTTCGAATATAATCCGGAATGTCCTGCCACGTCATGAGCAAGGTGGCGTATTCGCTGCCGAGGGTTACGCGCGCGCCACCGGGTTCCCTGGTGTGTGCATTGCGACATCAGGGCCGGGAGCTACGAATCTCGTTAGCGGGCTTGCGGATGCGTTGTTGGATAGTATTCCGATAGTGGCTATTACGGGTCAGGTGCCGAGGAGGATGATTGGTACGGATGCGTTTCAGGAGACTCCGATTGTCGAGGTAACTAGGTCTATAACGAAGCATAATTATCTTGTTATGGATGTAGAGGATATTCCCAGGGTTGTTCGTGAGGCATTTTTCCTAGCAAAATCGGGGAGGCCTGGTCCAGTTTTGATTGATGTTCCTAAGGATATTCAGCAGCAATTGGTGATACCTAATTGGGATCAGCCAATGAGGTTGCCTGGTTACATGTCTAGGTTGCCTAAATTGCCTAATGAGATGCTTTTGGAACAAATTGTTAGGCTTATTTCTGAGTCAAAGAAGCCTGTTTTGTATGTGGGAGGTGGGTGTTCGCAGTCGAGTGAGGAGTTGAGACGATTTGTGGAGCTTACTGGTATTCCCGTTGCGACTACTTTGATGGGTCTTGGAGCTTTTCCAACTGGGGATGACCTTTCTCTTCAGATGTTGGGTATGCATGGCACTGTCTATGCTAATTATGCTGTCGATAGTAGTGATTTGCTGCTTGCGTTTGGGGTGAGGTTTGATGATAGGGTTACTGGTAAATTGGAAGCTTTTGCTAGCCGTGCGAAAATTGTCCACATTGACATTGATTCAGCTGAGATTGGAAAGAACAAGCAGCCTCATGTTTCAATTTGTGCAGATATCAAGTTGGCATTACAGGGTTTGAATTCCATATTGGAGGGTAAAGAAGCTAAGCTGAAGAAGTTGGACTTTTCTGCTTGGAGGCAGGAGTTAAACGAGCAGAAAGTGAAGTACCCATTGAATTATAAGACTTTTGGTGATGCCATCCCTCCACAATATGCTATTCAGGTTCTAGATGAGTTAACCGACGGAAATGCCATTGTTAGTACTGGTGTGGGGCAACACCAGATGTGGGCTGCCCAGTACTATAAGTTCAAAAAGCCACGCCAATGGTTGACATCTGGTGGATTAGGAGCAATGGGATTTGGTTTGCCCGCTGCTATAGGTGCGGCTGTTGGAAGACCCGGGGAGATTGTGGTTGACATTGATGGTGATGGGAGTTTTATCATGAATGTGCAGGAGTTAGCAACAATTAAGGTGGAGAACCTCCCAGTTAAGATTATGTTGCTGAATAATCAACACTTGGGAATGGTGGTTCAATGGGAGGATCGGTTCTACAAGGCTAACAGAGCACACACTTACCTGGGTAATCCTGCAAATGAGGAAGAAATCTTTCCTAATATGTTGAAATTTGCAGAGGCTTGTGGCGTACCTGCTGCAAGAGTGACACACAGGGATGATGTTAGAGCTGCCATTCAGAAGATGTTGGACACTCCTGGACCATACTTGTTGGATGTGATTGTACCGCATCAGGAGCACGTTTTACCTATGATTCCCAGTGGTGGTGCTTTCAAAGATGTGATTACAGAGGGTGATGGGAGATGTTCCCACTGACTTTGAGAAGCTTCGGAGCTAGTTCTAGGCATTGTATTATCTAAAATAAACTTCTATTAAGCCAAAAGTTTTCTTTCAATCTAGTTTGTTATTAGTCCTTGGCGTGGTGTTACTTATTGTCACTGTTGTACTATCCTCTAGATAATATTTATGTTTGTTGGTTTGCAAGGTGTGTTAATTTAATTTTCTACTTTAGGTGTATCTTCTGTCACAAGTTAATATGTGAGCTGCATTAACTATCTCAGCAGTAAGCATTATTTATTGCAATTATTATAATGCACACCAAAAGCTTTTCCTCTTCAATTACAAGATGCTATCCTTGTGTCGTTTGTAATTTAATACAGGGTCTGGAAAAACTGCGTGTACAAAATATGCCTACCATCACCAGAAAAGGGATTGGGAGCTGGCTCTAGTCTGTGCAGATCCTTCAGAGCGCTTTTGATCAGTTGAAACAGAATGCAACAAAAGCTAAAGTTCCTTTTTATGGAAGGCATTTCCTCTTCTGAATCTATTATTTTTATTGTTATCTCCACACATGTAGAATGATGTTCATTCTTCTATTTAATGATGATCAATATTCTTGTTCTTCCTGGCAGAAGAAATCGAAACTCGTCATCTTTTTGTTTGTTTAATCAATAAGCAATGTCATAGGTTCATAAGTATTGACAAATTTAAAGTGCATTTAGATAAGGCACAAGATTAAAGTGCATCCGTCTTAGTCACAAGATTAAAGTGCGTCCATCTTAGTCACAAGGTTAAAGTTAATTAGCATGAGAAATATGAGCTATTAATAAAACCTAATCCCTTAGAGTAACTAACTTGATCTCCCTAGAGTTGAGTCAATCTCTCCTTAGTATCTCTGCTACACTTCAACATCCTACTTCTAAGTCCTCCATATCTCATTTCTAGATCGTTGTTCATGTCATCGGAAGAACTCTATAAAATATTTTTAAATCTGAACTTTTAGCAATTATATATGTGAATTGATCGAAGTATTAAATGGAATCCAACTGCGTCGATTGTGCTCCATGAGTTAATGATATGATACTTTGAACAGTGGAACCATGGAGGGGAACGAAAAGGTATAGTACTCTGAACAGTGGAACCATGGAAGGGAACAAAAAGGTATAGTACATAATTAATCCTTTTAAGTCGAATTTTCACCCAAACGGGAAAAGGAGGGGAAAAAGAGAAAGCTATTCTTGTTGCTGTTAGGCTAAAGGAATATACAGTTCACCTGCTTTAATGGAATTTACTGTTGTTGGGCATCTTTCTTAATAGGACTGAACCTGTAATTGGTAATCAGGTCATTTTGAACTGCATTACTTTTCTAATCATCACTTCAGGCCATTTTGTTTTAATTGTATGAATGTTTCTGCAACAGCTGTACAGAAACAGACCCAGTGAAAATAGCTGTGGATGGTGTAGAAATGTTTAAGGAGGAAAACTGTGATCTAATAATTGTGGATACAGTGGGTGCCACGAACAAGAAGCAGCTCTTTTTGAAGAAGTGCGACAAGTTTCTGAAGCAACGGTATGTTCTACTATGCTCTATATTTTTCCCTTTCATTAGATGCTCATCTTTTTGTTTTCCGCAGAAACTGGATCTCGTGTTATTGTTATAGATAGTAGTATTGCACAAGCTGCTTTTGATCAAGCTCAAGCATTTCGACAAAGTGTTGCTCTTGGAGCTGTGATTGTTACTGAGATGGATGGCCATGCAAAAGGAGGTGGTGCCCCTAGTGCGTAAGTTTTTAATGGTTTGGCTGTATAATGAAATTTCTTCTTATAGTTTTGGGTACTGTTGCTCAACTACAGAACATATGTTAAGCTCGTGTTATCAGCTTTTAACATCTGAACTTCTAGCCATGGTAACTCCAAGTTGCAGGCTGCTGTTTTTTTAATGAGTGATGCAGCCTGTTAGTTTGCTTTTTCTGGCTAAGAGGGATTCTTTTGTTGGTTACCTGTTTCTGTTGCATAGTAAACCATTAAGATACTCCTGCAGAAAATGATTATTGATCCAAGGAGATTAGAAATTGATGCTGAACAATTTTTTTTTTAAATTTTTTTTTAACTTGAACCACTGCTTAAGCCTTGGTATTTCAACACCATGATTTAGTTGACATTGTTATGATTATATCATTTATCTTGGAGTCTTGAAATTTTAAAGTTGCTTTATGGTTCAAAAGGCAGTACAGCTGCAACTTCTATTGCCTCTTAAGCTCCAAAAAGATCAAAAACTTCTACTGCCTGTAGCAGATATATCCTTCTTTCGTTTACAAGGATTTTTCATATTGGCGGTGTTCGGGCAAAGTTGTGTTCTTGCGGAACATTCTGTCAAGGTAGCCTTGCTTGGAAAGGCTGGAGCAAATTAGCTCCATCTCGTGTTGTAACTGGAACATGGGCTTGGGATCTCCAGGTTCTTAATCTTTCACAACCACTTGAGCATCCCCTTGGGGCCTTCATAAGGATTTTGTTATTGATAGTTATAAATTATAAGATGGATCAAGTTTTCTCTAAGCATTCTGGTGTATATTTATGGCCTCATTCTTTGGATTTAAAAATGAGTTACTTGTTCGTTTGCTCTTCCATCTGCAGAGTTGCTGCAACTTAAAGTCCAGTCATATTTATTGGAACCGGTGAACAAATGTATGAGTTTGAAGTTTTTGATGTTAAACCATTTGTGAGCAGTCTTATAGGTTTTTGCATTCTTCTGTTGATATTATCAACTTTGTCTTGATTGGTGACCGAGATACAGGATGTGATCCCAATGGATCAACAGCCTGAGCTTCTTCCGAAGTTGTCAAACGGACAGTTTACCTTGAGGATCATGTATGAGCAATTACAGAACATGCTTAAAATGGATCCCCTGGGACAGGTTTGCCACTCCCATAAATTAATCTGATCCCCAAACCCCTCTCTCCTTTTGAAATTTGACAATTTTTTTCTGAATGTTATATCATTGATGACCCAAAACCAGAACTAGTAGGTTTTGGTTTTCTGAATTTAACAATTGTGTGGTGTTTGGATCCGAAACCAACATGAAAATCCAAGTTGGTACAAAAGTCAGTCAGTTATATCAGTCCTGGTTTCTAATTTCTTAAATTGCAAAAATTTGTTAGTAGGCAACTCTATTGTTTATGTGTAAAACTTATTGTAATGAAAATTTTAATCTCCTATAATGATATCCATTTGCACCCTAAAAGTACTATTCTAGTAATATTGTTCTAAGTTGTGCAGACTCTTCACTTCCAATGCCTCACCCCGTGTCAGATTCTCCAAATATACACTACTTTTGGAGAATCTGACACGCACACGTTGACATTTATGAAGAGTCCGAGCAACCTAGATGTTGTTTATGGACAATATTAGTTTGGAGAAAAGAAGAGGAGTTTTTGAAATAGACGTTGAATAAAGTATTTGAAAGTTGAAATTATATTTGGACAATAATTGGTTGATGTTGGAATAAAATAGTACTTGAAGTTGAAATGGAAGACATATATTTGGAAGTTAATTGTGTCTGGACATGACTTCCACTTCGAAAGAAGGTTAAACGTTCTCTGTGTGAACCACTATTTCACTTGGAATGCTCTCGAAGAAGTTCTTCAATATTTTATCCATATTTCAAATAAAGTTCAGCATTTGCAAATAAGGAAATACTATTGATGACCAAATATTTAGCAATGGGAATTATTGTTGTGTTAACATGTACACTCAAATTAACTATGGATTCCAGATTAGCTATCTTGAAGCTTGACTTGTGTGTTCTCATCATAATAAATCTTTGGATTTCAGATCACTTGAATCTCTGACGAGCATTAATTTTTCCTACCAAAAGTATTTTTAACACATGAACATTAGTTTGATTTATGTTTTTATGTTCCTGAGCCGGGGGTCTATTAGAAACAACCTCTCTACTTCATCTGTGGTAGTGGTATGGACTGCATACACTTTACCCTCCCCAAAACTCACTTTGTGGGGAATACACTGGGTATGTTGTTGTTGTTGTTGTTGTTGTTGTTCTCTATTGCCTGCATCAATTCAGTATGTGGAGCTCTATTTAGTATGTCTGAAGACTAATTTCAAGTGGAGTACTTAAGTGTGATAAATCAGCTTGCTCCACGTTTCTTATTTTTGTGAGCTCTATGCCGAGCTGAGTCAGATTTGGTTTTCTTAATTTTCTAAGAACACGATAGTTAAATGTAGACCTATTGGGGCATGTTCAGTCTGAGAAGTCTATTTGCAGCCTTCTCTTCTGGATTCCTTGTGGAGTCTCTCTTTATTATTTCGTAGTGGATAATCTTGTGATGGAATTGGTGGAAATAGGTAATTGTTGATGCTCAAATTCTCTCTGTGAGACACCTAACAGGTATGCTTTCAATCCATATTAGTTTGGTCAATCTTTGTAAACGTATCAAACTACCAACATTATTATATCCTCTAGTTGACCTTCAAGGGCCAAATAATATTGTTTCTTGATTAAAAAAAAAGCTGTCTATCTGCCTTCGAGTTTTTAAAAAGTTAACGATATTGTCTATCCTTTACACTGCTATGGATACAGAATATCTTTTTCCGTGTGGGGGTGAATACTCTACCAGTTCTTGATCGATATGAGAAACATCTTATTGATGAGTTAGGGGCAGTTTGTTAAACTAGTTAAGCTTTAATAGATGGATTTACTTGGTGATGAGTCACATTTATGTGACGTGAACAGAAGGTGTATAACTTGTAATATATTTAGGTCTCGCTGAAACACTGCACCAGATTTTGACTGGAAGTCCTAGGAATAATCATCATTTACTTTGTGAGTAATTAGCAATAGTGATTCTCATCCTTGCTTCTTCCTATAACTCTGTGCACATTGTTGAATCTGCCGCTCCGTCAAAGGCGAAAATGTTTGCATCCTTGCTTCTTCCTATAACTGTAGTTAGTGATATTATTATCCTTTTAATTCTGTTCCTCAAAATTTTTCTTCCTGAGAATCAGGTTGGAAGGATTTATTTGGTGTCGGCAGAGTAGGTAGTTTCGAGTATGCGACAGAAATGGTTGTAAGCTTCTTTGTGGTTTTTATTTTTCTTTTGTTGTTTAGCATGTGACATGGGAATTCTAGTGCCAGTGTTTCAGTAATATTTTCTTCTTTTGGTAGATTACAATCAGTGGCGGATGTACATGTATTCCAAGGGTTCATCCGAACCCCCTTCGTTGGAAAATTATACTATTTTTACATGGTATAATTTTTTTTTATGTATAAATAATAGAGGCTGAACCCCCTTCGACTAGTCCGTATATGTACTACTGAACCCAAAATCCTGGATCCGCCCCTAATTACAATGATGCTTGTGCAGATGATGATGGCTAGGATGATCAGCTTTCTTAATGATGCCCGACAATTTTCATGTGAAGGGATCATGGTGAAATCCCCTTGATGTAAATGCTGGGTACACACCATCAAAGCACTCTGATGCATGGTTAAAGGTGTTACCTCTAAACATCATATATTACATCAACGAGATGAAAGCTCTAGTTCTAATCTTGGAACCTCCTCTCTGAAGGTCAAGAGAGACTATGTCGAGAATTAAATTATTCCCTGGACTTGGTTCCAATTGGTGCTTGGTACAGGAATGGAAGAAAAGCAGGATGGTATTAATCAATTTTTCTTTCCTTTTTGGTCTCTTCTATGCAGACAGTTAAGAAGCAAACTGCAATTTCCCACGAATTTGAGCTTTTTTCACCGAGGAATCTTATTTAGGATTTTGAGATAGCTTAGCGGGAATGTCTATTCTAAAATATCATTCGGACAGTTATGGAATCAAACTGCAAATCCCCACGAATTTGAGCATTTTCACTCTGAAATCTTATTTAATTGAGAAAGTTTTGTGAGGATGTCTATTCTTATGATGATTGTGCTGTACAGAAATTTCTGGTGTTACCAAAAAGTTAGATATGTCATTTTGACAGTTCAGTGCAACAAACTTGTGCATTTGTACTAACAGTCCTGCTCAGTAGATCAAAATGAATCTGTCTGCTTTTGTTTCACTTTGGGTGTAAAGAAGAATTTTTAGATGAAGTAGGTTCATTGTTAGATATCATGGAATCCTTGTAAGAGAACACATACTTTTGCTACTTTTTAACTGCAAATATGACTCTTAGCACAGTCTTGTAGTAAGGATAGATATGTTACCTTTTTTGTTGTTAGAAACTTTATTACCTTTCTCCAAAAACACTTGAAATTAAACCATGTGAATTTGTATTGCTATATGTAATGCGTATATTATATGGACAAGTAAGACAACATCACCCTCCCATTTTTGCTTCTCTTATAACCGCTGATAAATTGCATTGTATTCTGGTGCATGAATGCTTTCATGTGATTAATGCGTTCATTTTTCAAATTAAAGGTATAGTCCTTTCCTTATGGCCTACTACAACACTGACACAGAGGAATTCCATAGTGTTTGCCAGGTCATGTCTGGGTTTTCTGATTCCTTCTACATAGAGGTGAGTCCCTTAATGATATAACTAGATTAATTTCTCTTCTGATCTTATAAAAAACTGTCTTTTGATAGCATGAGGTCTGATTTGATCCCTTTCCCTCATGTTACTAATCAAATAAATTTGATATAGGAGTTCGATTACTGGACCTTCATCGCATCTCTTATGCTTGGATAATTTTATTACATTGAGTCATTTTGGTCTGTAGAACAGCCTATTGTGGCTTCATGAAATTTATTCTGCTCTAACCTTTTATATGGTTACTCCTTGTAAGTTGTATTCTGTTTTATGAATTTCGAGGATCATTGGTTGGTGATGTCTTTCATTTTGAAATCTTGTGGTGTGCAAAGTTATTGACTCGACTTCCTTTCTCAAAAGAAAAGTTATTGACTCGACCTTGGTTCACAAATTAATAGATAAACACAAATAGGGATGTAGGTCACTACAATTGGCAGTTGTTGTTCTTTTGAAGAAGCCCATCATTTAGATCATTTCTTTCTTTGTTTTGTTGAAATCTTTAGGTGCACAAGGTTTTTGAGTTTGACTGTGGTCCACAAACGTAGTGATATTCGCAAAACAGAGCACATAGATCCCAGAACACTAAATCATATGGAGTTGGCGATCTTGTAACACTGCTACAGCATTTATTTCACCTCTTTTAGGTGATAGGTAGGGTTTTTTGTATTCACTGTCTCTAACCCCTTCTCTGAGAAGATCCAGCTTATTGTTGAAGTATAGCCAGAACTCTGTTTAGGTTGGATGCACAAAATGCTGTAGCAAATTAATAGTTGATACAGTGTGGCGTGGACATGAAGTGGGGAGAGAATTTGAGGTTTCGGGTTCAAACTTCAATAGGGAAAAAAACACATTTGTGATTTCTTCTCATCAGCTTAAGCTTTATTGGGCAGAATTACCCGTTTCCTGTGCTGGTGAAGATAGCAGGGTATCCGGTGGAAGCTGAGCTAGTTCTCCTTACTCAGACATTCTGTTCACCTGCCCATGCTTCAAGATCGAGGTTTTCACCAGAAATCTCACTGAAGAAAAAAATATGTTGTAACAAGATCACATAGGTCCCAACTTAATCCTCCTAAACAAATGAGGTGTGTGCAAGATGGACAGGACCACCATTATTGAAAGAAAAAGAGAAATATTAAAAGCACGCTTGATATCAAGAGTAGAATTACAATCTTGTTATTACTTGAGATCTTTTTTTTGGGGTGTGTGGGGTGCGATGGGGGTGTGGTTATTGACTTATTGGTCAGTGAAGACGGTGGACCTTGGAGATCAGGGATTGAATCCCAACAATTTTTCCCTTCTGCTTGAGTGTTGGTGGTCATAGTTATGTGGTACCTGAACTGATGGGAGGTCCTGTTGAAATAGTCATAGTCATGGTGTCCGCAAGTTGGCCCAGACACCACCATTATTGAAAAGAAAAAGAGGAAACTATAAGATAAGAGAGCTTAAGCAAATTGAGATGTTTATGGGAGTCCCGACTAGCTTAAGCAGAACAAACACTATGTGAAGTCCTAAAAGTTTATGTCCCATCCAAATGCTTGTGAATTAATTAAGATATTATAGCTGGACGCGTAAATGAAAACTCAGCAACTCAATGTTGTCACCTGTAAAATATCTGGTTACACTTGCACATAGAAGAATGCTTTTACCATTGTCTTAAAAAGTATAACTTCAAGTGTTCTTTTCGTTATCACTTGTGTACTAATGTGTCAGTGTGTATTCATATATCAAGTTCCTTTTCATAGGCTACACCTTTTCATATATACAACAATACTTTACAAGTGTTCCTTTTTATTTCCTAAAAAGCAACAGTGTAAAAGTTTAACCAAACTGTTCACTAAAATTTGGCAAAAAAATCCCCTCAAAATTTTCCCACCCATTGCAGCTTCTAAAATTCTAAGCATTTGGAAGAGAAAGAATGAATAATTTCCTTACATTTTCATTCCAACAATTTGCAAAATACACCGAGGAAAGCTATCTCAAAAGAAAGGCAAGATCTGTAACAATATCAGTAGAAGTCCCAGAAATGGCCAAAATTGTGAGTTGCAGACTGGGAAGAAACTTTTAAGCTTATGGCTTACGCGTTTGTCGCCGTCAGAACTAAGGGTTCGTTGATCCTGACACAGTGAAATCATAGCCGTGTAGTGAAAGAACAGACTGAACAAAAAACTTATTTATTGGTGGATTGTTAGATCAGTTAGCGCCCTCAACGTGATTTTAGGATTCCTCTGTCAGGTTAGTTAACCCCCTTTTTGTTGTGATGCAATATTCTTTTGCCACAAATCTTGATGGAATCTTTAGTGATTTAAGTCCTTATTTTTGTTGGTAAATCTTTTACGTTCTAAAGATTCTAGTTGTGATGTATTTTTTTTTTTTTTGTGGTATATATATTAGAAAATATAGCAATAAGTTGTTCATTATACTGTCAGTGGTCGCAATATATAGCCTGGTGGTCTTCTTGAATTTGGTTACAATCTACTTGAAGCAACTAATGACGTAAGAGCTACGTGTTAGTGCATTTAGTAGAAAACTTACATTGTCTTTTTTAGGTAAGTAATTACACATCACGCCTCTTGGGTATCTTTTAATCTCAGATACCATATGACTTTGTATCTTACATTTAGCACTTGAGAAAATTTCTAACCAGCTTCATTTTAGTACAAGAAGCAAAAAGAAAGGGTTGAACCTGAGTTTGATATTTTATTTAAAATATATTCAATGTTACCTGTCATATGAGTATTTTCTTAAAGCCCCTTTGAACTTGTAATTACATGTTTTTTCTATAGGCCATCTGTAGCCACAAATGAAAATGATAAGGTAGTGCTCCAAATGACAATAGATGCCGGTATTTATCATCTTACTTAGGTAATGGTTTTTTCCGAACAAGGAGTGCATGCACACGTGTTAAGGACTGTGTTTCATGGAATACCTTTGACGATGTTTATTCAGGGCAAATCATAATCTGTCGTGCAGGATGGAGATGTGATAAATAGCGACATAACAGCTTACTTGAATTTAAGTTATTGATTCCCCTGATTATGTTGTAAAGATATAAATGCACTGTTCTTTCAATTGCTAGCTAACCCACTCTACTTGGACATTATTTTTCTTGTAAATTTTAATTTTGGATTTGGACCATGGTCATGCTTGGTTTCCCTCTCAGAGTTATTTATGGAGATATGTCAAAATTCTTTTTCTTTGGCAATGTGAGTTAACTCATAGAGTGTCTTGGTAAGGTATAAATTAGTTACAGTTATAAGGTAATGTGAAACTTAAAGATTCCCTGATTATGTTGTAAAGATATAAATGCACTGTCCTTTCAATTGCTAGCTAATCCACTCTACTGAGACATGTTTTTCTTGTAAATTTATAAAGTTGGATTCGACTATCTTCGGATCATGCTTGGTTTCTTTCTCAGGGTTATCTATGGGGATATGTCAAAAATCTTTTTCCTTGGCAATGTGAGTTAATCCATAGAGTGTCTTGCTAATGTGTAAATTACTTATAGACTTATAGTTATTAGGTAATGTAAAACTTTCTGGTTCAGTTAGTATAATTAAGTTTGCTGATATTTGGAACTTGAGCTCTTGCTATGATAATACGATAGTGTACTAGCCTGGTATGAAGAATATGTTGTGGGCGATTTCTTCTCTATGTTATTGCATTGAATGTGTCCGCTTGATGGTGTTCTCTCGAGTGATTCTGTAACTTGTTTGACAGGTGAGATGCTCTCTCTTATTCCCACCAACTACATATATGCTTAGAAAAAGAAAATTGTATATAACTTTTGGTGTAAGCCCTAAATTGTAAATATTGAATGTTGAGGAGAAACTATGTAAGTGCTGAAAGTTTACTAAAGAGAAGTGTCACAAAATTTTGTAAAAAAATAATTGCTAACTACTAAAAATATAGCATCTGAAAAGAGATAATTTGACTTGATCATAAAACTTAGGAACAGAAATCAAATGGCATTCTCCTGGAATGTATACTCTTGTTTCAACTCTTTTCCTTGATCTAGCAAAATGAGTGGCGTTTCTAAGCACAAAGTAATTGTACCTGGTTCTGTTTTAATTTTCCAATACTGAAATTTAGTCAGTGCTTGATGTTTTGCAGTTATCTCCTGATGGATCTGTAAGGTTTGGATAACAAATTCTCTAATTTTAAGAAAGTGGTATAGGTATTGAACAGACCCACTGGTTGTGGAAGAGTATGATAGACGCTGAATGGAAAATAAATCTTTCCTCGGATTAGTGCTTCTTGATATGAGTATGTAAATCTCTCCTGCTCCCACCCTCATGATTCTTTCTAGGACTCCAGCACATTTTGAGCTTAGCACTACAATTCCATGGCATTGAAATATTTTTGCTAGTGATTGAATTATTATATCCCTGGACCCTGCGCATAGCGGGAGCTTTAGTGCACCGGGCTTTCCTTTTTTCAGTTTGTGTTGATCAACATAATATAGAAATAGTTTGACAAACTGTGATAGTCCTTTGACTTCTTAGAAGGTCGACTATGTTTTCTTAATTATCGTGGCTCCTATATCCTGTTATAAAGAACTTGAACGAGTGAGTAAATTAGTAGAGATATCTACTAAGGCTGATTCTTTTATTCAAGGGATTGGGTGGGACCACACCCTTGCATGATGCTTGCAAGTGTCATGCATAATGTATAATTGAATTGGTATTTTACTGCATATTATGCTATGTTCTACTGTGGGTTTCTCATGGGAGGGAAGAGTGGTAAAAGATACCATTATAAATAAAGCAATTTATATTTTCTTAATTGTGAGAATTAGCAATACAAGGAAAAATATGAGACGAGACAGAATTATATTCTGATGCATTTGAATTTGAATATTCGTACCGTAATGTCTGTAAATCAACTTAGTCTCATCTGATGGAATCATGGAGCTCTCAAGCATGTGTAGAGTGCAGGGTGACTAGGTAACTTCTTGAAATGGGAACATTAACAAACAGTTCGTTCTCGCACTCCCTTAATGGGTTCTCTATTTAAGAATAGGATAGGAAAAAGCATGACGCAAGGTGATGACTATCATGCATGGGATTGTAAAGTCAGGACTAGTTCAAGAAGATAAATTAAGAACAATGAGGCTAAAGGTAGATGAAGCAGATGTTACCTTGGATTGCAGGATAAAGTTACTTCTTTCTGATAAATAATTATTCTTCACAATATTGAAATTGGAGATATTCAGTATTAATTGTTCCAAGTCGTTAGATAACGTAACACATATATTACCTTTATGTTCATGATGTTAGTGTTGATTTTTGCCATTCAGAACAATTTAACCAAATAGTTATTTGAGTTCTATTATCATTATTGTGTGATTTAAAATATTTGTACTGACATTACAATAAATTTGGCCTGCTCCACTTGGTATTTATTTTCTCTATAGCTTTTTTCCTCTCCTAGTTGTCATGAACATCAACGATAGGCAAGTGTATGGGTCATTTACTTCACAAACAGGAAAGAGATTCTGCAACTAGCATGGCAAAATTCAACAATTTTTATGTATAATATTTGACAGACTCTATATTGATTGAGGAGTTGAAGAAAGTTTTGGTGAGTTCAGGAATATTAATAATGCAGTGGTAATGATGTCTGTGATGAACTCTTAGGTTATTGTGTTCATTCATAAAAGTTATATATTTTATTCAAACTAGTTTCAGGTTATGCAGATCCAAGTGGAATCAGCAGGGGGACCGGATTGCTGCATTCTTCACTGCCATAGAAGCTTCAAGAGTTGTAAGTAATATTTGTGTTGAAGTCCTTACAGTGTAGTGTTTGAAAAGTCGGATATGGTGAAACTAATATGTCAGTAAAACCCGTTGCTGTTGGATAGCAGCCTAATGATTTAATGATGAGAGTTCTGAAGTTCTTGAAGTTGTGAACCATGTTCTTTAACAAGCTCCTCTTGTTATTATTGTTTAGTGCCAAAGAAACGTAATACGTTACTTTTTCGGTAGCCTTGTATATTTCTGATTATGTCCATTGCTTAACTGTATATTTTAACTGTATATTTAAAGAAACTTTGTTCTTGTCAAATTGTTGCGTGATGCTTACATAAAATCACTAACTCATGTAGGTTCTACGGAAATTATGCAATTTCAGGTTGCTTCTTTGCGGTAGCATTATTTTCCATTAGCTTCCATTGTCTTGGTAGTAAGTGCTAGCTGACCACTTAATGGAATCTGTCATGCATTGATTTTCACAGTGGCTTTTGGCAATTCTGATACTAGAGGGACTGTAATATGAATCATCACCTCTGCTTGCTTCTACTTTATTTGAGAAACTTCTTCTAACAGAGAAGAGTCCTGCATTTTGTTTCAAGAAGAATGAACTCCAAATCAAAAGTTGAATTTGGTTTCAAAGAGACCTCCATTGCACTGTCAATCTAGATCTGTTTTGAACAATCTTATCTATTTATGTGTCTAGACATCTTCACACTAAAACAAAGCATGAAAAATATCTTTGAAAATTATTCCAAAGTGAATAGGAATAATAATCACTTCTGGTGACAAATCACTTCTGTTTGATATTGTTTATTCACAATCTCTTCATGCTATTACTTTAGCTAATGGAATCCGAACAGAACCAAAAGGATTTGGACAAGCCAAACCTCTATCTTCTGTCACTGTAGACTCTATTCTTTATGTCCCTGGTTATCATTTTAGTCTTGCATTTGTTTGTCGTTTGACACGTGCCCTTCATTGTAGTATAACTTTTTTTGATGATTCTTTTCTAATGCAGGACCACAAAATGGGACAGATGATTGGCATAGGACACCATCTTACCTCTTCAAATTCCTTCACAACATGCTCCGTTATAGACCCTTCCGGCCTTATTCACAAACTTTTGGGGCATCCAAGTCTATCCAAGCTACAAAAGATGGTGTCTAGTTTGTCTAGTCTATCCATATTAAATTGTGAGTCGTGTCAACTTGGGAAACACACACACGTGCTACATTTTCACGCAGTATTGAGAGTCGTTCAGAGTCTATTTTCTCATTAGTTCATTCTGATATTTGGGGTCCTAGTAGAGTCAGTTCACCCTTAGGATTTTGTTACTTTGTTACTTTCATTGATGATTTTTCAAGATGTACTTGGGTTTACTTGATGAAAGATCGTTCCTAGTTATTTTCTATATTCAAAAGTTTTTGTGCTGAAATACAAAATCAATTTGGTATTTCTATTCGTGCTTTTCGTAGTGGTAATGCCTTAGAATACTTATCCCCCAGTTTCAAGAGTTTATGACTCATCAAGGAATCATTCACCAGACATCGTGTCCATACACCCGCACCCGTTAGCAGAACGGATTAGCAAAAAGGAAAAATAGGCATCTCATTGTGATACAAGCACGATCATGAAGATGGAAACTTTTGAGTATTTTGAATGCAACATATAGAGTGTACGAGTTGAAGTGTAAAAAGGGCTCCAAAGTCACCCCTCTATTGCACTCCATGGGCTCTATTTTCTTCATTTAACATTAAGGGGCACTTTTGTCATTTTGTCTCTTATTGTAATAAGTCTATAAATAGAACATGTTAGGGTTTTAACTCATTGGTTGTTGAATGTTGATGATAGAACACATCTCTTGAGAAAGAGAGCCTCCCTAGGCCGAAACTAGGACATGAGCAAGTGTGGATTCACTTGTGAATGTGTATTGCTTGGAAACGATGGTGCTTGAGCGGTGGAATTCCTCTCATGACTTCGTAAGAGTGTGGTGTTGCTATCGTAAGTTCTAGGGGTCCTTAGATTTGATATATCTTTGGGTTCTTGGGTCTTATTGTAGTGTATGTCTCACTATCTATCTCTACATTTTATGTCTTAGTGTTGTTTAGGGAAATCGTAGGTTCATGTTGTTCATGTATCTTGTAACCGTTTGTTGTTATTATTATCCTTATGATATTGTTGTCTATCTTCTTGTGTTCATCACGTTTTAGTGGCTGTTTTGGTGTATAAATACACCTTGTTTTCTTGTATTCTTGTGTTGTAGTTGTTTGATCGAAACTAGCTCTCAAAGGGGTCCTCGGATTTCTCTTGATTCGTGGACTGTTTTTAGCTTTTTCTTATGTTCCTTGGTCTTCTTGTATCATTTGGTATCAAAGCATGACTTGATCTTGTTCCCACAAGATCAATCTTGGGCTTGTTAGTTGAAAAAAAAAATGTTGAAAACCGAAATTTCCAGAAAAAAAAGAGCAATATGTCCGTGTTGTGTTCTTGGCCGAAATCTGTGTTCTTGTTGTGTCTTAGCTGAGATTTTTGCTTGTCTTTGTTGTCTTTAAGTATTAGTTTTGTTCCTCACTAACACATTGAGTCTATATCTTGATTTGAGCTTCCATTTGTTGTAGTTTTCACCTTGGCCTTGTGATGTTATTGTTGTTCTAAGCTTGGCCTTGTGTTGTTGTTGTGGATTTGGACTTGGAAGTTGGATGTTGTTAGTTGTTCTTGAAGTTTGTTGTTGTTCTTGGGGAATGTTGTTGTAGTTTTTGATGTTCTTCACAACCTTTATGTCTTGTTAAAATAAAGTGCTTCTTTGATCCATAAAGGTGAAGGAAAAAAGGGGTGCGACTTGCTAGTCTTGAAAGACGCTACAACCACCAAAGACTTTATCAACCATTTTCCAACAACTTTCCTTAAAACAAGGGACCTTATCTTGTGGGACTAGTAAAGTCAAATCTCACCTTTTGAGTTTGAAAAGTTGAAAGGTTACAAAACTTTACTTTCCTTCCAATATCAAGTCATCCATTACAAAAAATTATGTAAAGATTAAGACTTCAAGTGATGAGCAAATTGTGTGGGCCGTGACCAATTGTAAACTGCTACGTCACCATATATACTGTTCATGCAACAAATTTTGGCTCAAATTTTGATCTTCTAGTTTCAATTTGTTATTCTTTAGTTTCGTTTGTTGATTCCAATACTAATTTACAAACTAGTGACCGTTTACTAGATTGTAAATTAGTTTTGAAAACCGTTCTTCGTGTCTATGTTCCTTTGTGTGTCTTAGTCTTTTTTTTTTGAGTCGTTGTAAACATTTGGTTCACCTCTCAACACCTCCCGAAGTACAAGCAAGCTTACAACACTTGTGAAATTAAAGTGTGAGGAATCCGAGAGGCAAAGAAATAAAGGGAGAGTGAGAGGACCTTTCTTGTACAACTAATTTGTTTGTGTTTTGTACGTAACTTCTTGGCTACAATGAATAACAACGTTCCTAGTGCTATCTTGGCCGGGGATGAAACTCAATTGAGCCGAATAAAATTGAAGGCAAATCTCAAGATGGAGAGAACGCTGAGGTGCAAAATGAAGATGTTTGCCGAGACTTGAAGTTGTTATGTCCTCGGTTTCTTCTTATTTTGTGGACTATTTTGGGAGCCATTTTCATTTGGTTTGTGCCGTGAATTTGAGGTCAAATTCCTCTCAAGATGGAGAGGATGATACAAGCACGATCATGAAGATGGAAACTTTTGAGTATTTTGAATGCAACATATAGAGTGTACGAGTTAAAGTGTAAAAAGGGCTCCAAAGTCGCCCCTCTATTGCACTCCATGGGCTCCATTTTGTTGATTTAACACTAAGGGGCACTTTTGTTATTTTGTCTCTTATTGTAATAAGTCTATAAATAGAACATGTTAGGATTTTAGCTCATTGGTTGTTGAATGTTGATGATAGAACACATCTCTTGAGAGAGAGAGCCTCCCTAGGCCGAAACTAGGACATGAGCAAGTGTGGATTCACTTGTGAATGTGTATTGCTTGAAAACGATGGTGCTTGAGCGGTGGAATCTCTCTCGTGTCTTCGTAAGAGTGTGGTGTTGTTATCGTAAGTTCTAGGGGTCCTTAGATTTAATATATCTTTGGGCTCTTGGGTCTTATTGTAGTGTATGTCTCACTATCTATATCTACATTTTATGTCTTAGTATTGTTTAAGAAAACCGTTGGTTCATGTTGTTCATGTATCTTGTAACCGTTTGTTGTTGTTATTATCCTTATCATATTGTTGTCTATCTTCTTATGTTCATCACGTTTTAGTGGCTGTTTTGGTGTATAAATACACCTTGTTTCCTTGTATTCTTGTGTTGTAGTTGTTTGATCGAAACTAGCTCTCAAAGGGGTCCTCAGATTCCTCTTGATTTGTGGATTGTTTTGAGCCTTTTCTTGTGTTCCTTGGTCTTCTTGTATCATATCTGAAATTGTAACTAGGGAAATCAACTTGAGTGTGGAATCACTCTTGTTGGATTCAAGCTTGGAAATGTTGGTCCTTGGGAGATCGAGATCCCTCTTGTGCCTACGTAGAAGATAGGTTAGTGTTGTGTATAGTGTTAAAGGTCTAAGGGTGCAACAATTATTGGGTTGTTAATATTATTCCCTCATTTGGTCTATCTATCTATCTTATCCTATTGCACTTTGTAGAATCATAGTGGACTGTTTTGTGTCCTTCTTGAATCAGAAATTTGTTCTCATTGTGTTCATCGTGTTATCATTGTGTTGTTGTTGTTTTTTGTGTCAAATGCACCATTGTTATCTCGTATTATTGTTGTTGTAGTGAATCCGAGAGTGGTCTCTGTCTTAGTCCTCAAATTCTTAAGATTAATGGACTGTTTTGGAGTTGTTTCGTGTTTCTGTTGTTTTTTTCGTATCAAGATTTGTGCCTCAAGGAGAGAGGACTTATCTTTCAATGTTATACAACATTCATCATCATCAAAATCTAATGAGTGAATCCCTAGAAGGTTGTATTTATACTGTATTACAAGAATAGTGTAAAATGTCCAAAATGACCCCTTAGTCAAAGTGTTCAAGTGGGCTCCCTTGGAGTGCATTGTTGGACTAATTTTGGAGCCTAGTTAGGCCTTCCTTTGCACTTCACGTGTACACTCCAAGTCTCGGATTCATTCATTCTCGCACTCACCCACCTCCGTGGTTGTACCCGTATCACATTGAGATTGCTCGCACTCTTCTCATTGAATTCCATGTTCTGCTGCGTTTTTAGGGCAATGCAATCCTCGCATCTTGCTATCTCATTAATAGAATGCCATCATCTTCAATCCAAAATCAGGTTCCTCATTCCATACTATTTCCTCAGTCACATCTCTACTCTATTCCCCCTCTTGTTTTCGGGAACACGTGTTTTGTTTATAATTTAGCCCCAGGAAAAGATAAATTAGCCCCTCGTGCTCTCAAATGTGTCTTCCTTGGTTAGTTTCGAGTTCAAAAAAGGCATCGATGCTATTCACCTGATCTGGGTCGCTACCTTATGTCCACCGATGTCACATTTTTTTAATTTCAGCCTTACTATACATCTTTTGATCATCTTGATATCTCTGAGGTTTTACCATTACCTTCAGTCTTACCTTCACCAATATTTGAGGAATATACGATTACTTCTCCATCTCTAGCTGCAGTGCCACCACTTTTGACTTATCACCGCTGCCCACGTCCATCATTAGTCCCAAATGATTTCTGTCATGCGCCTGACGCTTCCCCTACTACGGATCTGCCTCTTCCTAGCTAATCAGTTACACTTCAAAAAGCTATAAAATCCACTCGTAATGCTAACCCACATTATACTTTCTTGAGTTACCATCGTCTTTCATCACCCCTTTATGTTTTTGTATTATCTTTGTCCTCTATTTTCATCCCTAAGACTATAGGTGAAGCACTTTCCCATTCAGGATGGAAACAGGCTATGATTGAAAATATGTCTGTTTTACATACGAGTGGTACTTGGAAGCTTGTTTCCCTTCCTGCAGGTAAATCTACTGTTGGTTACTGTTGGGTTTATGCAGTCAAAGTTGGTCCAGATGGTCAGGTTGATCGGCTGAAGGCTCGCCTTGTTGCCAAAGGATATACACAGATATTTGGGCTTGATTATAATGACACTTTCTCTCCCGTGGCTAAAATAGCATCAGTCCATCTTTTTCTCTCTATGACTGTCGTTCGTCATTGGCATCTTTATCAGTTAGACATTAAGAATGCTTTTCTGCAAGGTGATCTTGAGGAAGAAGTTTACATGAAGCAACCACCTGATTTTGTTGCTCAGGGGGAGTCTAGTAGCCTCGTATGTCGGTTGCGAAAGTCACTCTATGGTTTGAAACTGTCCCCTCGAGCCTGATTCGGAAAGTTTAGCACAGTGATTCAGGAGTTTGGCATGATTCGAAGTGGAGCTGATCGTTCGGTGTTTTATTGCTATTCTGAACCAAATCTATGTATTTATCTGGTGGTTTATGTTGATGATATTATTATCACCGGCAATGATCAAGATAGTATCACTAACTTGAAGCAACATCTCTTTCAACATTTTTAGACTAAAAGACTTCGGCAGACTGAAATACTTTCTAGGTATTGAGATTGCTCAGTCCAGATTAGGTATTGTTATTTCTCAATGCAAGTATGCTTTAGACAATCTTGAGGAGACAGGAATGATGGGATGTCGACCCATTGACACTCCTATAGATCCAAATGTTAAACTTCTGCTAGGACAGGGGGAGCCACTCAATGATCCTAGAAAGTATAAGCAGTTGGTTGGAAAGTTGAATTATCTCATAGTGACTAGACCTGACATCTCTTTTCTTGTAAGTGTTGTAAGTCAGTTTATGACTTCCCCCTGTGATAGTCATTGGGATGCAGTTGTTTGTATTTTGTGATATATAAAGTCATCTCCAGGTAAAAGATTACTTTTTGAGGATCGAGGCCATGATCATATCATTGGATATACAGATGTTGATTGGGCAGGATCACCCTCTGATAGACTCTCTATATACAAATATTGTATTTTAGTAGGAGGTAATTTGATGTCCTGGAAGAGTAAGAAACAGAGTGTTTTTGCTCGATCTAGTGCCGAAGCAGAATATCGAGCAATGGCTGCAGCAACTTGCGAGCTGGTTTGGATCAAACAATTGCTGAGAGAACTAAAATTTGGAAAATTAGCAAGATAGAACTTGTATGTGATAATCAAACAGCCCTATCCAATGTTCCAGACCAAGCACATAGAGATTGATTGTCATTTTTTTCGAGAAAAGATACTCTCGAGAGATATTGTTACAAAATTTGTGAAGTCAAGTGATCAACTTGCATATATCTTCACCAAGTCCCCTCACCAGTCCTCGTATTAATTATATTTGTAACAAGCTAGGTAATATGACTTGTATGCACCAACTTGAGGGGGAGTGTTAGAACATGAGTAGGAATAAAAATAGTATACAGAATCCTATAAAGAAAAGGATTGTAATGTAGTGTCTACAAATAGTTGTCAATGTAATTACGTAGACACACAATTCGATCATAAGATTTTCTCCATTACTTCTCACAATAGCCTAGGCAAAATTCATGCGCTTCATAACTTTTAAGTGTTGCTTTAGGAGGTAGAAAATGCCACACACTTTGTAAGTATATATATAGGACATGCAAAATGCAGCCCTAATGGGTATTATAAGCGTGCCCGTTGTTTAATGAAAAGACCATGCTTTTCGTAAATTGTAGCCTTTGCCTCAGTTTTGCCTTAAGGAAAAGGTTACTCTTGTTTAGGTAACCCCCTGAAAAGCATTACCTTGGATAAAAAATTATGGCCTTTGATCCAGGGCCTCATTTTCTGTTGGTTTAAGCCATACTTTTTAAGTGTGGTTCAAGGCCTACTTCACATATAACAGGTGTGTTTTCAATCTATATGTTCGTTTTATGCATTGAATCGTATATGTCCAAGTTTGATGAGAAACTATTTGTACTGCATTTATGTTTACTCAATATATTATAGTCTTTGTACATGAAGCATTTTGTAATTGATCACCAATCATTTGTCAACAACATTATGTAATTGGTTACTGGTTAGTAACTAAAGTCTGAAACTATCTTGAGAAGTATTGAAGTTCCCTTATTAAATCAAAGAGCCCCTAAACTTTTACATTGATTTGGGTTATTAAAACTTTTACATAGATATGTATAATTTTTTGATCGGTTGATGCTTATTACTATCTCCAAAAAACTGAAATCTGGACGAAAATAATGTATTTGCTCGTTAGGCAGCAACACACTAACAAAAGTTGTAGCTTCAACATAGGAAAGAAAGGTTAGTGTGGAATTTATTTGAATTGACAAAGTAATTTAGTGTAAGCTTTTCAAAACTCCTACTACAACCGACCTCTATGACTAGGTCCCCCATAGCTCAAAACACCCTATAGAAGAGTGCATACTTTTTTACAATGCTCGAGTCATCCTTCCTTAAAATGTCCTTCCAAATTGGCAGGAAAGGAAACAAACATTTTTCAAATGGTGAAAACTTTCCTTGAACTAATCTAAGAGTAATTAAGGGGACTTCTCAATTACTTCTCACCTTTAACTCTGTCAATGCCATTTTGCAGTGAATTCTGCAACATTGTAGTTTGCAAGTACCAGCCCTGTTGCTATTTCGAAACTCGTCAAGCTCCCACCTAATATAGAAATATTGTTCACCAAACACTTGTCAAATTGTTGAATTTAGTAATCTAGTCTTTTATGAAATTGGAACTTATGAAATCAGCCTGATTCTCTTAACGTTAAGCTTTATCTGTCATATGCATGGTTGACTTCACAAGCAAAAGTGAGAAATTCGTGATAAAAACCCATGATTATTTATGTTGAAGTATGTGACCATCTCATCTAAAAGTTTAGGATGTTAGAGAGAACACACTTTATTATTTAATTATATTCTCTACATGCCTCCTCATGTACAGGCCTGATTCTTTTTCACCAAGCACGTGGGGATTCTTTTTAATAATGGGTGGCATTGGGATTCGATCCAGGATCTCTGCCTTCTCTAATACCATATTGAAGTGTGTGACTATCTCATCTAAAAGCTCTTAAGCTTTTAGAGAGAGCACACTTTTGTTATTTAATTATATTCTCAGCAATTTCTATCAAATACTCAATGCTTCTATTTAAGCACAATTGTGGTCTCACTCGACTCTGAGCATGTCTTCAGAGTTGAAAATTTAGATGTTTCATGCATGGTGTTATATTCGACAAAGTGATGAGGATGAAGCTTCGGGAATTAGGGAGAGCTGTTACCATATTTCTCATCTCTCTGTCTCTATTGGATTGCATATAAGCTACTCAGTTTATTGAGAGGACCTATTTTACCAAGAGATGCCCTTTTCTTTAAGTTAAATTCTGGTGGATTGTGGTCATGTATAATAATCAGGTTCTCATCTTCTATTTTTGCTCCCTCTCCCGCTCTCTTTTCTTTTGGGTGTGCTTGATAGTTTTCATCACAAAAGAAAGAAGGCATAGCAGTAAACACCATTAGAGCAATCAAGTGATCTTTGAACCTATGACAAGACCCTTTGTTTCTGTTCCTCGAGACAACTTGTTCTTTAATGAGGTTTTCTCCCTTAGGAGACGATGAGTGAGAGAGTCCATGAAGAAAGGTACATCCTTTAACTTTTGTCTAAAACACAACCATACACGCACACAAAAACCCCCCATTCTATCAAATAAAAAATTTTATGTGGCCTTAAATCATTTATCACTTCCATTCTTGTTATCTGCTCTATGGGGAAAAAAGTTATTTACACAACTTTGCGTTGCTAATTATGTCTATTTCAGTAGTTAAATGATGTAGAGTTCTGAAAAGTCATGGTTCTATAGGTCGGAATTTTTTGGCTAGTCATTTTCGCTTTGCATCGTCTATCTAGTTTAGTCAACAGCCATAAAAGAAACTATGGGAGACAACTCCCTTTTCTCGTCCCCTTCCTATTCCCTTGGCTATTTTCCCACTATAATTTGTATCTACTAGTTGTTTTGACAGGACGAAGTCGTGTTTTATTGATAACTGTAATATGTGAAGTATTTTTTTTTTTGACAAAGTGAAACATTTTATTCATCTTTCAACAAAAACGATACATCAAGAGTGTTGGGAAGATCTACAGATCACTCTTCCAATGCTATGATGATAGTAAACCACTATCCTATAACTTGAAAGATGATGTAAATGCCAAGGGAGGATAAGGACTCCTCAAAAGGTACCACTTTACAAATATCAAACATCTAAGGAGGATTATAAGTGATTTCAGAATTCTTTATTCTGATTGTGCTCAAACTAGTCAAGCCCCATCTGTCCATGTTCAATAGTCCTCTAACTTGACTTGGAAGATCTTCTAAATTGTGAAAAGTTTGATCATAAGAGAAATTATGACTTAGATTCGCCAGCTTATCAGCAAATTGATTCCCTTCCCTAAAGCAGTGTCCAAGGTTGAAACCTGTAAGCTCTTTAAGCCTGACCAGTTCCTTGACTTCATCATGGATCCTCCATGGAGGGACTTGGGATTCGTTGACCATATCCACCAATATTTTGGAGCCAGTTTCCGCACAGAAAGATTGGAAGTTGTTGGCAATACACCACTTTACCCCATACACCAACGCTGTAGCTTCTACCCACGGAATAGTACCACTTTGTAGAGACAATGTATAGGCAAAATCAGTTTCCCATTGATGTCTCTAACAACACCTTCTCCACCGCATTTTTCATTCTTACAACTCCCATCTGAGTTGATTTTAATAGGTGAGTTTGTAGGCATATTCCAACTTACCCAAATATTTTTCTCGACTTGGAAGTTATAGCTTAATAGAGAAAGGATACCAACCCATTCACATCCGATGTTCAGATGATGAAACTGAGATGAAAGAGTCTGACAGGTGTGGAAAGCAATTAAAGCCATAGATCTGTTCAAAGAAATTCTTTCTGTACCATATTTACTAGCACACCTTGCTCTCCATATTTCTCAGGAAGTAAATATAGGAAGGCATCTGTAGATTAGAGCCTTGATAGAATTAGAGGTTTGCAAAAACCGAACCGACCGATAAACCGAACGGATAAAAATGTTATTGGGTTATTGGTATTGGGTTATTTGGTTAATGGTTTTTATTGGTTTTATAAAAAAAATTTATTGGGTAAACGGTTCGATTTCGGTTTTAGCTTATTAGGTTATCGGTTAAACCGATAACCCAATAAGGATATACTAAGTTATTGTTTTATCCCTATTTATGTTATATATATAAATCTCTATCTATCTATCTATCTATAGAGAGAGAGATAAATATAGATATAGCTATGTGTATGTATATATATATATATATATATATATTATATGCACTATTTATTCACAATTCAGTGATTTACAAAGTATTAACCTATTCAGGGCAACAAAGACACAATATAAAGTTTGGCTATTATCGTATTGAAAAGTTTGAAGCATTTATAGCTTCCAACAATTAGGATTTAATTTTTTTTTCTAACTAACATTCAGTTCAAGTTTGAAGATTCTTGTAAACTAAAATGCATTGCGTAGGATTTTGGCGGTAACTAAGATTTCATTTTTTTATGTTAGTTGTTACTATTTCTATTTTATAAGTATTTTCTTATTGGTTAAATCAAAAATCGAACCGTTAAGGACCAAAAACCGATAAATTGAAATCGATAAGAAAATATCTTATTGGTTGGTTATTGATTTTACATATTTAAAAATTGAAAACCGATAAACCGAATCAATAACACATAAAATCGAACTGAACCAACCGATGCACATCCCTAGATAGAATTAAGCCCTTTAATTTTCCAGATGTCGATCAATAGTTGTCTATATGCAGTGTTATTTCGAGGAACTTTAAGTGCTCCGCATATAATTCTCCATAAACCACTGGCCATCTCACCCCAATAGAAGAGATGCTAACACTTTCACGGTTCGCGTTCTTGCAACGGACACACTTTGAGGGAATATTAATCCCCATTTTGTTGATTCTTACATCAACATGAAATTTATCCATTAATGCTCTTCATACTATAAAGGACATTTTAAAAGGTGTATCACTACACCAAGTCATGTTGTCAATCCATGACTTCTCATGTTTTTCCCGTATCAAATTTCATGCAGAGGCCACCTTAAAAACTCCTTTGGAGTTTGCAGTCCAAACAGGTTTTATATGGAATACTTGGCTTGAACACAATCCTTATATTATATATAGTGTGGGAAACCTCATTTGGTAGAATACTTTTCCAACCATTTAGTTTACAGTAGCCATCAAAAAGCATATCTCTAACTTTGTAGTTACCAGGCTTACTTACTTCAGAAAGTATTCATACAATGGACCCAAATTACTCCAGGTATCATACCAAAAGGAGACGTCTCCTTTCCCAATTTTCCATAAAATATGTTGGTCCATTTTCTCCTTGATTTTGCACATAGCATTCCAAGAGTGAATTTCCAGAATGCCATTTATTGATCAAAGGGTGAGCCCTTTGACAATATTTTGCCATGAGAAATTTCTTCCATAAAGATTGACTAGTTCTAAAGTTCCACCACTATTTAGCTGTGAAACCATCACATATATCTTGGAGTTTTCTAAATTGTGCCCCACCTTCATCATAGGGTCTGCTAAGTTTATCCCATGAGGACCAGTGATACTTTTTCTTCTCAAAATTACCTTCCCAAAAGAATTTGGCAAACAACGTTTGTAAGTGATTTAAGACCCCTTTGGGAGGGTGTATTGCAGCAAGCATATGAATAGGCAGTGCTAATAGCACATGTTTTATAAAGACAGCCCTACCTCCAAAGGAAAGGAGTTTAGATTGCCAACCCATTATCTTGCTAGTAATCCTTTCAGACATCTCAGTGAATAAAACAATTTTCTTCCTTCTAGCATAAATAGGACAACCCAAATACTTTATAGGAAGATTCTTGTGCTTAAAACCAGTGATCCCCTCGATCCTTGCTATCTCTTCTTCTTGTGCATTTGGTTTCAAGATCACACAAGATTTGTGTTTTTTTATCATTTGCCCTGAAATCCTCCCATACTTTGCAAGAATGTCAAGCAAGAGCTTCAACGATACCCTGCAACCATTAGAAAAAAGTATAATGTCATCAGCAAAGGCTAAATGATTAATAGACAGTCCTTTCTTACTCATATGAAACCTAATAAAATCTTTACTAATAGAGATCTTATTAAGTTTCAACGACAAGTACTCGGCACTAAGTATAAATAAAGATGAAGATAAAGGGTCTCCTTGTCTAAGACCCCTTTCATATTTTAAAAAAAACATATATAGATCCATTTACTAGGAGGGAATACCAATTACTAGAGATGTGTCAATGAACCATGTCAATCCAGAGTTCACAGAAACCCATTCTCCTCATAAGAATGCAAAGATATGGACAAGACACTCTATCATAAGCTTTGGCCATATCTAGTTTGATTGCTATATTACTATTGGTGTTAGGACAATTAATGTCATGAATAATCTCTTGGGCTAGGAAAATGTTCTCAGTTATGGCCCTACCTTTAACAAACCCACTCTGATTACCATTAATAAGGTTAGGCAAAAATTTACTAAGTCTAGCATTAAGTAACTTGGCAAAAATTTTGCTAATCACATTACATAGACTAATTGTCTAATATCAGTAAAATGTTGAGGGGGGACTTTAGGCAACATTACAATGCAAGTATGAGTAAATTTTCTCGAAAAAGAGGCACCACAGAAGAAAGTTTTTAGATCCATAGATACATCTTTAGAAATGATCTCCCAGCAAACCTGAAAAAACTTAACAGTCATACCATCTGTACCTGGTGTACTATCAGGGTCCATACTAAAAATAACCTCCTTAATCTCATCTTCAGAAGGACTAACATTAAGCTCTCTATTTGTATTGTCATCAATTATCGAAGTGATGTCATTAAGTTCTTCTAGATCCTGATACTCCGGAGTCTGATAGAAAATCCCTTTAAAGTATCTAAGGGCAGCATCACTTATATTTTTGCTACCTTCTACCCATTGCAGATTTTCATCTTGGATCTTGTTGATGTACAATCTCTTTCTCCTATCTTTTAGGGAACTGTGGAAATATGCAGTATTTTTATCTCCATCCTTTAGCCATTTTACTCTAGCTTTTTGCCTGAGGATCGAATTTTGGAGCTTGAGATATTTGATGTATTCAGCCTTGCTCTTATTTATCAGAGACCTAGTCTCCCCCGTGTTATTAGTGATCTTGATCTGTTATAGTTCAGTAATCTTACTCTCAAGCTTTTTGGTCACTTCATAAATATCACCATACGCTTCTCTGGACCACTTGCTCAAAGTAGATTTGACCTTTTTAAGCTTTAAGTGGAGGTTCCACATTGGATTACCAACTATCCTTTACAATATTCAAGAAGTCATTCCGATCAGTCCAGACATTAAGAAACCCAAAATATTTCATAAAATCAATACCGATTTCCTTGAATTGAATTCATAAAGGAACATGGTCAGAACACGCATTAACAAGATGAGTGACATTGGTTTTTCCAAATTGGTCAAACCAGGCTGAGTTATAAAGCATCCTATCTAATCTCTTACAGATTGTATTAGGGGCATCTCTATTATTACACCATGTAAATATATTCCCTGCAAAACCTGCATCCTCAATCCTACAGTTAGAAATGCAAGAAATAAAATCAAGACTTTTTCAGCTCTATGAGGTCTGCCTTCCTCTTTTTCAGAGGGTTCAGAGATGACATTAAAGTCTCCTATAACGGCCCAAGGCCTATTAGTACAATTAGAAATATCAATTAGCTCTGCCCAAAGCTCTTTTCTAAGAGAAGACCTGCTTTTAGCATAGACATTACAACAACAACAACAACAACAAACCCAGTGTATTCCCACCTAGTGGGGTCTGGGGGGGTAAGATGTACGCAGTCCATACCTCTACCTCTAAAAAAGTAGAAAGGTTGTTTTCGATAGACCCCCAGCTCAAGTCACGAGATACCACACAAACTCATAGTAAAGCACAAAACTAGATTACATAATATAAATACGGCACCCATAAGTATTAGAAAACAGAGGAAAGCACACAGATTTGTAATAAAACATGGAACACGGAATCATAACAAGAATAAAAACCCTACCAAGTAATTCCCTACACTAGCGACCCAAAATAGCCCTAGTCTTCTGCCCTAATTCGCGTCCTCCAGACCTTCCTATCTAGGGTCATGTCCTCGATGAGCTGTAACTGCTCCATGTCCCGCCTAATCACCTCACCCCAGTACTTCTTCGGCCTACCCCTACCCTGCCTAAAACCATGCAACGCTATCCTATCACACCTACGAACTGAGGCATCCATGCCCCTCCTCTTTACGTGTCCGAACCATCTCAATCGGGCATACCTAGAAGGTTACTTATAATTGAGTGTCTTTCTGAACTTTTACATCAAAGTCACTGGACCAAAAGGTTCATATTTTATTATTTGTGTTAAAATGACTACCTTGCATTCCCAGATGTCTCATGTAGCTGGTGATCAGCTCACTGCTCATGAAAGGTTCCTGAAAACATATAAAAGAAAGATTATATTGGGATTTAATTAATTTAAGTCTTTCAAAGGCACTTTGGGTGTTGACACTCCTAATGTTCCAGGATAGAGCTTTAATCATTAGATCATGTAACTTTGTTGGTATCATTGTTGGTAATTTCTCCTCTAATAGGAAAACAAATATTATTTTGCATGTCGATTCCTCTAGGCGAGAGGTTTGATTTCTTGATGATGTCTTGTTTCTTGGGAGAGCTTTCAAGGATATAATTATTGTTGTTATCAATTTTAAAAGATAATTTATTCACTTCTCTCTCTGACATGGAGACATACTCAGAAACTGTATGGGCGTCCTCAATCTCTTCTTCTGATTCAGTCGCAAAGTATTGATACTCATCTCTATTCATGTTTTCACTTTGGAAATTTAACTCTTCCATTCTAGTATCCATCCCGTCTTTATCACCGAGGAGGGGCTCTATCGAATGGGTGGACACTCTCGTATCCACTTCTCCAGACATGAGAATGCAATCAAATCCAGGTGGTGTGATATCCTCTATAATGGATTTTTTGTTTGGAGGATCAGGGGTTTCTTTTACTTCTACCATTAGTACACCTTTATACATTTTTTTTGTTGTAAAAAAGCTCCCTCTCCCCAAATGAAATTTGCCTCATTCTTGTAAAGATTCTTGTTATTCTTCTTTCTCTCGACTCTTTTATAAGGAGATTCTGCCTTGATGAACATAGAATTCTTCTTCCTTCTCTTGATTAGTGACATCCATGAAGGGTCTTTAGTTTTCTCTGATAAGACCTTACGATTCTTTCTCCCTTGTTGCCTCAACCCTTGTGCTTGTTTGGTGATGACATTTTTTGGTAATTCTAGATTTTCAGTAACTTCCATCGGTGTGCCCTCGTGCAGTAGTGTCTCTATATTGACTGTTTTAGACATATTTTTTACAATTGTAAAGGCCTTATTTGGTTGCTTCTTTTTTGTTAAAATTTTGCCTTTGTTGTGCCCTTTTCTCTCTAACAGTGGCCCAACCTTCTCCCACTTGTTTCTTTTCTGAATCCATGGTAGTACTAACCCTTTCACCAGCATTTGTTTCACAAACTTTGGTTTTGTCTATTTGCATTGCTTTTACACTGGTGTCATCCTTAACTTTGTCGTTAGAAGAGTTGGGGTCATCAATGCCGCATTTCCTATCTCTTCCTTGTTTTTTGCGCTCTGTTCTTAACTCGGGATGAAGAACCTTACACGTAGCATTATTATGACCTTGAATCATACATTTGTGGCAGTATTCCGAAATGGACTCAAATTCAACTTTCTATATTATATATTCTCTTACTCCTACTGCATTGATAACTTCAATAAATACCTCATTCAAAGTTTGTTTTGTAACATCGATTTCTACCTTGACCTTTGTTGTAGTGGGCCTGGTGTTGGACAGAGTGGCTTTATCTGTAATGATTGGAGTACCTATGAGAGCAAGAATACGACATAGAGCATCCCACTCATAATAGTGCCATGGTAGTTCCGGTAAATTAACCCACACCGCAGCTAAGGTGGTCTCTTTTTCTAGTTTGAAATCTTTAGTCCATTTCAACAATTTCATCTGCATACCGCAAATTGGCAGGAAACTTTTACCATAGATGTTCCTATGATCCTCTTCTAGCTCAAAATCAATAAAAACACGGTGCATGTTGTAAACCTCAATTTTTACACCACCTTTTAAATCAATAGTTTTGTAGAAATCAGACCTAATTCTATCGATAGAAGGTTTAATTCTCATGAATTTCCTATCACAGTAAGTCTACAATTTTCAGCTAAGAGATTATTTTCCTCCTTGGTGAATTTAACAATAGTTTTACCTTCTTTGAAATCATACTCTCTATGTGAGAGGTTTACTCTCCTCCTACGCCCAGAGTTTGTAGAATTTCTCAGTGCTCCTGTGAAATTTCTTCCGTCAGCAACCATATACCCTTTCCCAGATGTCGAATTTCTAGTGAAATATTGGATGTTCCACCTTCCAATCTGCATAGCGGGTGTAACACCCCTTTGAGAATTTGAGCCATTATTTTATGATGGGAGAGGGGGAAAGCTTTGATCAAGAGAGAAGTAAGAATCCAGAGGAAAGGGGGGTGGTCGGGCCGACATATCACTTGGCATCTTCGTGGTCATCCGATACTATTAACCGTTAGAGACAATTATAAAAATAGTAATATTAGGAAAGGTAGATAGAAGTTAGAGTTTCTCTCTCTAGCATTTGTTAAGCAAGTATTTGCTCTTTGAGATTGCAGTGTTAGGTTCTAGTGCATAACTTTCTGGAGAAACAGCTTCTGAAATATGTACCTGAATATATTTTGTGTTGTTATTCTGTTATAACCTATATATGATAGAATTGGTTGAGTTAACATCATAACAGCACGACCAAGTGGAGGTGGAAAACCCTTGTATAACGGAGACTCTTTCTGCCTTTGTCAAATTGGCTTGACGCACTAGACATCTAGTGTACATGCCCTGCAGTAGCATATAATCTTGAAGCAGTAATTCGATGTTTTAGTATTACATAGTTGCTGCATTTAGAACTCTGGCTGGGTGATGTTGCAACACCCCACCTTTTTCGGGCTAGAATTTAAACGTTGTTTCTATACGTATGGATTTGAACCCGATTATTATACGTATATACATGTGTGATTATAAAATATATGATATGGGAATGCCTTCATATATTTATCGAGGTCATAATACCCTTCTAACTCAAAGACGAGTTGAGAACGCTTCTACCGATTAAGTTTGGTGAATGATTCAGCTTGTGTCAACTTTAAACGACCATTACTCCTTGTACATAATGATTTACGTGTCCTACTTTATATCAAATGAAGGTCTTTGAATCTTCTTTTCAACGCATTCTGTTCCACCTTAATCCTATATCAGAACAAAAAGTTATACTCATTTTACTTCAGCATGTCTGTCTGTCAACAAGTGACGACCTGAGCTGATAGGCTATCACATATGTGACGACCTATCAGCCATGTCGTCAGCCCAAAACAGTAAGCCAATAATTTCAGCTCCCAAGTAACGACCTGAGCTGATAGGCCATCATATATGTTACGACCTATCAGCTAAGGTCGTCACCCAAGACCAACAACTCACAAAATCAGCCTCTGATGTGATAGGTTATCACATGTGTGATGGCCTATCAACCAAGGTCGTCACCCTTAAAAATTCAGCAATTTAATTCAGTTTTTGTAGGGGTATTTTGGTCTTTTCCTCACCTCAAACCCACCCTTCCCATAATTTAAAGCATCATAAGGCGTTATTTTCTCATATTCAACTACATAACACACTATTTCTTCTCCCATTTACAAGAATAAGATTAGGGTTTCCTCTTAAGATCCTCTTCCAAGAACTGCAAAACTCCATTACTCCTTCAAGATAAGCAAGAATCTAAGCTTTCTAATCCAAGGAGTTCAAGAACATTCCCAAGAACATCAAATTCAAGTCATCCTCTTCAAGAAAGAAACCAAGAATTTAGCATCACAATTCAAGAATCTCAAGAAAGCATTCAAGATCATCTCCTAGGGTTTCAAAGTCAAATTATCTACATCAACCCAAGTATATTTAGGTATGTGGGGTTATGATCAAGGACAATCCTTTCGTCCTTGTGCCCAAAATTATATTTTCAGTAAATTTCTTATGATTTCATATTAGGGTTCATACCTAATTATCAGTATTTGAAGATTATGAGTTTACAAGTGATTGAATGTTGAATTGAAGTGCATGACTATTTTCATATATTTATGCGTGTAATGCGGTTTTTCAGATTTTCCAATTTAGTTTTAAAGCATGATATTGTGATTCTTGATTTTGTTATCTTGATATTGTTGAAGTATTTCAATAAGTATATTGAGCTTGATGTTTTGCTATGAACTTACATGAATCTAAAGAATGGGTCATGAAGCCCTATTTTAAGTATTGATGTTTTGAGAACTTGTGCTTTTAAGCACCCTGAGATTAGCCTATTTTCAGATATTTATATAGTATTTGATCTTCGGATCTTCAGTTTAGCTATGGAATTCACTTTACAGATTTATTACAGATTTCAAAAATCGGATTAGCTTTGCTTACAGATTGATTCAGCTAAATTCATAATTGGTTTCATAATGAACTCTTATGCTAGTTTTTAAAAGTGAATTTCCAACAGAATAAGTATATAAGTAAGGGAGCAGTATTTAGCACCGAGCGAAAAGTGTGGGATTAGCGTGCCCTATCTTCCACAAAACTATGTAGCCAACATAGGTACAAATTCAGATTATTTCCATTTCTATATGAATGACAAATACAGATGTGATCATGTAGCTTAGGTTATACTCCTTAGCAAGAGTATGACACCTCTCCCCACCGTGAGTTTTTCCTCTTAGGGGAACAAGTTATTGGACTCTCCCCAACATGGGTAAGACGTTGGACTCCATGATAGCTCACATGGTTTATGTCGGTTAGAAGAACCTCCCTAATAGAAAATTTTTACAGAATAGATCCTAACAGAAAAGCTTTTAGAAACTAAGTGTGAAGGCTCACAATTTTACTCAAATATTATCTTACATAACACATCAGTTATTAGATCTCAGCTTTCAGTTTTCAGATGATAAAGGTGAGTCATTTCTACACTTAGCTTAAGTGATTTGAAAATAGAATACAAGTATAGTTTTTAGAACTAAGTTTTATGGCTCACAAGATTTGTACAGTGTGCTTTATCATTCATGATTTATGATTTTCAGCTTTCAGTTATTCAAGCCAATGTGAGTCATTTACACTTAGCATGCAATATTTGAAAATCTATGAGTATACACATAGTTATTGTTTTACTTATGCATTCACCCTCATATGTTCATTACATCCTCAAAGTACTGATCCACATATATGTCTATGTGCTACATTGTCTCATAATATAGGTACAAGTTGTAGTATGTACAGTCAGAATCAGACAGTTGTAGATTCCAGCAGATGATGAGTCCTCCTGCTTCAGGGACTTTAGTTAGATGTTATTTATGTACTTTACTTTCTTACTCATATGTATTGATTATTGGTAGTTGGAGTCGCATCTCAGCTATCTATAGTCAGTATAGTAGAGGCTTCGTAGATGTCAGTTAGAGTTAGTCATGTAATTTCAGTCCCTCTTTTCAGACTATATTAGAATGTACAATTGTATCAGTATTGCATTTTTACAGATTCCATCATTATTATTTTTCCTCACAGTAAACTCAGTTATTTTATGCATATTTAATCAATTGCTTAACAGTATGTCAGTACATGGGTTAGCTTGGGATCACTTATGGTCCTAAGCACCGTGTGACGTCTCAAGACCATTTTCGGGGCGTTACAAATGTGAATATTTTTTTTGTTTGGCTGTTCTCCCCTAAAAATAACAGAAGAATTTTTTCGATGTGCATTCGTGTTAAAGCAATACCTATGGTTGGTGTGTTTCATACATCAGGCTTTCTTGCCTCTCAAAAGGATTCATTATGGAGGGACATGAGTGGAGGTTTTATTGCATGGTAAAGAGGAAATACTTTAGTTTCACTTGGAGTTAATCTTGTGAGAGCAGTTCAAACGAATTGATTTCGAGTAATATAGACTGCTAAAAGGCCCAAAAACTAAAGATTTTCTCACGTTAAACTTGAGCTGCTAATAAATTTCGATAGTTTGAAACTTAATAACAGAAAAATTCATCTTTTTGCATTGTTATTGAAGTTTTGATTTTGGGTCTGTCGAGATACATAATTAGCTCTTGATGTAAAGATATATTTTTTTTCTTTGTAAAGATACATAATTGGTTTTCGATGCATTTTTTTCAATTTCGGGTCTGCTAAGATATATAATTAGCTTTTGATAGATCCAATGAAGATAATTAGTTGAGGTTTTTGTAATTACTTTGAAAGGATGGAATTTGTGTAAACATGGTTAGTTAAGGTATATGTTTATGTTATTTTTTCATTTTTGAAATCTTAAAGGCCCATTTGACTATGAAAATTGCAAATTTGGAAAAGGTTCTAGTAATTTTTGTTTGCAGAAAGAAAAATGATATTTGAAAATTGAAATTGTGTCTAGCCATGAATAAAAATTAGAATATTTTTGAATTTTTATGTGAGATTTGGAGTGAAAAAAAAAATACAAAGACTTTTTTGATATTTTTCAAATTTGAAAAATTCCGGAATTACTTTTAAATACCATTTTGAAATTCCACTTCGAGAAAATGAAAAATACGGTAAAGGATTTATGTGAAATCCTTAATTCCCCCTTTTCATTTCCTTAAATAATATTTTTTAATTAATTTTAAATTTTTTGAATAGAAAATAGTGAATTTAATGAATAACTTTTCGTACAATATAAAATCGTTGTTTGAAATTTTATTGAAAAATCATGTTTTATATTCTTTTTATGTGTATTTATTAACAAATAATACAACTTGATAAGCAACCAACAATATTAAAAGATACACCAATTTTTATATAAAATTGAGAAATAAAAAAATAAAAATACACCTTAATTAGTTAAATTCACCATACACATTTGGGTTCTTGTTATTTTAGTATGGAGCAAAGTTTTTTATTTGAATTAGAGAAGACGACTATTGATTTGGAGAGTTCGAGAAAATTGATTTTGCATATTTATTGTGACCTCTAATATTATACCAGCAACTTTTTTTCTCCACTTTTTGTTCTTGAGGTTTTGGTTTGTATCTATTTCTTAACTAGTTTTTTCAACCAAAAAAAAAAAAGTGAATTATTCATCAGAAAATTTAGTATCTTTAGGTTATGTGATTTTTCTGTTAAAAATTTATAGTTGAAGATTTTTACGAAAAAAAATTAATAGCAATTTCTTAATTTTCTATCTTAGCACTCCCCTAATTTTCTTAAATCAAGTTCTTTAAGAGTGACATAATAAATAATGCTAAAAATAATTATTAATATTCAATACACTAAGTTCATAGATTTCAAATAAAAGAAGTACTAAATAATTAATTCATACATTCCAAATAAAGAAAGCACTAAAAAGAAAAGTAACAGTGTATAGAATGCGTATTCATATCAATTAATTTCAGGGGTATTGAAGCTTTTTTACTTTAAAATGAGATGATTATAATTTTCAATGAAGTTCATCAGAGACGGCAAAATGATATGGTATAAATTAAGTGAAAGATGAATGATTTTGTAGTTAGAAGAATATTTTAACAATTTTACTACAATTATATTAAAGTTGAATGTTCATCATCAACATTGACTATATAACTCTATTGAATATTGTATCAAATGGTCACCCTCTCTATTCTAACATTCTAAATGAATGCAGGTGCCTTTTGAGGGAGCTGGATGCAGCAACACTACTGCACGTGTTTAAAGAACAAAACTGGGTGGCTGATCAACTGGCAAAAGAAGGAAAGAATGCCAATCTTTATGGTGCTTCTTTTTTGGTATTGCATGTTTCCCCTCTATCGGTCCAAGCTCTTCTACAGTCTGATATAGTAGGAACACATTCAACTAGATTAATTTCAAACAATGTTATTAACCCACCAAGCCGGGTTGTGGCTAGAAACTCTATGCTTTTGTTCCCTGACACAGTCAGGGAAAAACTCTGCTCCCTAATTAATCTATGAAATCCTTGCTTACCAAAAAAAAAAATTGAATGACTTTTATGGAATTAATTTAAAAGTATTTTTTCGTACAAATTCTTCTTTCCTTATTTAGTGAGTTATTTATAAATGTATGGTTTCTGATTACAATTATTTCTTATAAATTCTTTTTTTCTTCTTTCCGTTTCATCTTAACCTTCTCTCGGTCTAGGGTTTATACCATTCGATCTTCTAAATTATATTACGGTATTAGAGCTATTAAGCACAAAATTCTAGCATACATTTATATCTTACTTATGCTATCAAAATTAGGTTCTGTAAAATTGTGAAGTTTTTTAAGGTTCATAGAAAATGAAAACGAGTAAAGAGCAAATCTTGCACCATCTTGATTCAAATCAAGTTCATTGTGGTTCAATGGGCTACAACTATGCCTTGTTTCTTCATCTTTCAAATATCAGTAAAATTCAGATTATCTCATATCAATTGACCGGTATCAAAATTATTTTGTGAAAATTCGATCTATAAAATTACCTTGTTGAGTAAAAATAAATTTGGAATAGTAAATGAACTATCACTTAAAAAGGATTAATTCAGTTACTTTTTCACGATAATGAATTATCTAGCAAATGACTTTTGATGGGATAATGCATGTCTCGAATGCCCATGTTGTTTGGAAAGATCTACTTGAAAGATTTGATATTGTATATAGTTTCAGAAAATACTCGATTTAATTCAAACATAACTATTTTGACATAATTCTATGAATTTAATATATTGAGAAAATTAAATATATTAAACTTGATTGTCATTTGCGAAAGAACGAGTCCAGTAAGGACTTGTCACCTAAATACATTGTTTGTAAGGATTAATCTAATAATAGTCTCACTAAAGGGCTTAGCAGAGTGCAACATAAGTATTTGAATCCAAATTAAGGGTGTGTTCTAAAAATATTTCTTATTTTTTCATGTTCGGTTGTACACAAAAATAGAGGATAAAGATGAGAATAAGAAGTTATATAGGTTAGTCAAGACTAGGGAGTGGAGGGTTCATGATCGTAATCAAGTGAAGTGCATTAAGGGTGAGGACGACCAAGTATTAGTAGATGAGGTACTCTCTAAGAGGAGATGACAGTTATACTTTCATAAACTCTTGAACAAAGGAGGGGACAAAGACATTGTAATGGGAGACTTATGCACTCAAAGAGGCATCACGATGATAATTATTGTAAGCGTATAGAGGTTTAGGAGGATAAGAGTGCTATTCTTAGGATGCATAAGAATAGAGCGCCTGGCCAGATGATATTATGGTAGATTTTTGAAAGAGTATAGTAGGACAGGTGTGAAGTGATTAATTGAGTTGTTTAACGTTATCTTCAGAACCGTGAACATGTCCAAAGCTTGGAGATGGAGTATAATGATTTTGTTGTATAAGAACAAGGGTTACATTCAAAATTACAACAATTCAAGGGGTATCAAGTTGTTGATTCATGCTATGAAGGTTCGAAAAAGGGTGGTGGGGTTTAGGTTAAGGAGGAACGTCACTATTTCCGACAATCAGTTCGAATTCATACAAGGTCATGCGACTACAGAAGTCATTCATCTCATGAAGAGACTGATGGAAACGTATAGGGAGAGGAAAAAAAACTTATACATAATGTTCATCTACTTAGAGAAGGCTTACAACAAAGTCTCTAGGGAGGTTTTACGGAGGTGCTCGGGGGCTAGAGATGTTCCTGTGGCATACACTATGTCAATAAAAGACATGCACGATGAAGCTAAGACTCATGCAAGAACTGTGGAAGGAGGCTCAGAGTATTTTTTTCATAATGATGGGGTTGCATCAGGGATCGATTCTTAGTTTGTCTTTCACGGTGATGGATATTTTGACGTGAAAATTTCTAGGTGAAGTGTCATGGTATGTTATTTGCGAATGACGTAGTTTTGATTGACGATACTCATGAAGGAGTTAATGCTAAGTTAGCGGTTTAATGACAGACCCTAGAGTTTAAATGGTTTAGGTTAGGCAGGAGTAAGATGGAATATGTCTTATAGTGTTTTGATCTTGGGATTTTGGTGTTGGGTGTTGTTTCGGATAGCTAGAGTATAATATTACTTTGTGGTAGTCTTGTTTTTGTTATTATTTGTTGTTGTGTTAGTACCTATTGTTTTTCGTTCTTGTTCGCAACAAATTTTCGTTAACGCTGAAAATTAACTGCAAGCAAAAAATAAAATAAACAAAAAAGAATAATTTTATTTAAGGTAATTTTGCAGGTATAATTCCGTTATTCTCTCAATTCTTCTCTCCTAAGTTTTTTCGTGATTCGAGGGCCTTTGCAGCGTGATTCTCGAATGTAAGATGATTTGAGTTTCCTAGAAATGTGTTTGGATCTCCAGAAATTGTCTGACAGCACTTCGCCTTGTCGAGTTGATCTCCTAGCAGAACTCCGTTAGTCAATTCGTTGAAGAGTTGTGTAGTCAATGCAGAAGCTTCCTCCAATGCTTGCAGAATGTCCTCCTTTTTCTTTCTTTCTTCCTTGAAATGTTATGTTACTCCCTATTTATAGTTATAGGGGGTAGGCCTAGTTGCTTGTGATTGGTCGAAACATGTCACTTTGACATTGGCGTCTTTTGATTGGTTGTTGAATTTAAATGAGACTTCCACATTATTTGTACATGTAGCGGCGTCTCATTGATCTTGAATTTGACTGGGATGCCACGTCACTTGATAAGTTTGGGCTTCAAAGTGAGATGGACCTTGATGAGGAATAAAATAGGCTTATCATTATTTTTTTTAAGCCCAAAATAATTTTAGACCTAATAAAATATGACCAAATTCAAATTTTATATGAATTTGATCCAATAAATTTTACGTGCCTACAGATGCCCCCCACTTCAAGGTTGATCGACATGTAGGCTTGTCGAAACTTGGCGGCGAGACTTGAAGTACTCATGAATGTGCTTTCATTCTCGTGACCTCAAATGTATTTGTTTCTCATCGGTGCATCCCAGTTAGACCAATGCTTGCGAGTGGTCTAACTAAAGTTTCCTCCATGAACTTTCATGTCATGAAAGTCTTCGTCAAAGCAACCAACGATTTGTTTGTAGTGGTCCTCATTTTTTGAGTCACAGTTTTTTAATAAGCAACAACTAGGAGCTTCACCCATTTTCTCGCGAATTTGGCGAGCAATATTCCCTGTCATGCCTTGAAAATGGACACTCGGAACAACTCTTTTCTATTCTTGGCAAGAAAATTTGTGCCTATTTCCTTAAATCTTGGCATAAAAAACTCCTTGCATCTCGGGATAGAAGATCAATGGTTGAAAACCAAATTTCATCAGCCATGTTGAACTAAACTGATTTGTTTCTCCCAATGTTGATCATGCCAAATAGAAGCATCATGCCTTTGGTACCGAAACCTATTACTAGATTGAAGTTCACGTAGTTAACATCAATCCGCATAAAATCAAGAAGCTTTATCCGATCAACACTGTATATGTGTTACATCTTTATTTTTTGTGCAGGTTTATGCAAATGGTCTTGATGTCAGACCAAATCGACATGATTGGTGTTGGAACATTTAGTGCACTACTTCCTTACTACTTGATAAGAAAGTGACTTGGAATGATCTGATTTTATCCTTGACGACGCTGAAAGTTTTCCATTTTAGCTTCAGTAAGCATGTACTTGGTGTCATTCTTGCGACCTTATGATGATGAAGTTCTAAGTGTATGCAGTCCATCGTTACAAAACAAGCATGTGGTGCATCTCATCCGTGGGGCTCAATGATAAAAAGGCCTTGAGTGAGAGCATCCCATTCTTTTCAAGGATCACGTACGTAGTGCCATCCAGCTTGATAATATTGACACGGGGAGTGGCCTTTTCTGACTTTGGTGAGCAAGTACTAGGCACACGTCCACAAAAATATTTATTCTCTGATGGGAGAACAAAAATATGAGATGTTTGATTCATAAAAAATGGAATTCAAAGTCCTATTTTATCATTTTTACACAGCGTCACGATAAATTCCGTATTTTAATGTAGGAGTACCAAAATCAGGAGTCATTTTTTTACGTTAGAAACTAGACTTGTAGTGCTATGTATTACATGGGAATCGCAATCAGATTGCATCCAAATCATCCAGATATTGCTCCAAAAAAGCCTTCTAATCTTGTTTCGCTGGTTATTTCAGCTTTGCGCAGCGTCACGATAAATTTCATAACTTGATGTGAAAGTATCAGAATCAGGTTTTGTTTTTTGCATTGGAAATTAGATTCACAAATATACGTCTCGCATGGAAACCACAATTATGTTGCATCTGAATCGTCCCAGATATTGCTTCAAAAACAGCCTTCTAATCTTGGTTCGCTGGTTATTTCAGCTTTACGCAGCATCACGATAAATTCCATATCTTGACGTGGAAGTATCAGAATTAGATTCCATTTTTTGCATTGGAAATTAGACTCATAGAGCTACATCTCACGCAGAAACCACAATTAGGTTGCGTCCAAATCATCCCAGATATTGCTCCAAAAATAGTCTTCTAGTATTGGTTCGCTGGTTGTTTCAGCTTTGCGCAGCGTCACGATAAATTCCATATCTTAACGTGGAAGTATTAGAATCAGTTTCCATTTTTTGAATTGGAAAGTAGACTCACAGATATACGTTAAGCATGAAATCCATCAACATATAACCTTTATATTTTCTCAGGTACTTTTCCAAAGTTGCAGCCTAAATCTTGTGATATTCTATTTCTCCTCAGATTTTGGATACTTCATGAATTTCATCATCTACTTCAAGTTTTAGGCTGCATCACTTTCACAATATGTTGAAGGCCAGACTAAAGCAATATTCAAAGTATCACAAGTCTTTTTCTTGTCGAGAAGACTTTATTGCTTGAGAGATTATGAATAATTCTTTTGCTTTAAGACGGCATCTTCAAAGGACTCCAAATATGCATTCAAGTTTCATACCTTTTTTTAGAGCCGTTCATAGTTTAGACTCATGTGGGCCATGAGTGACATGCAGTTTAAGCTCGTGCCTTAAGGAGCATTTTGACTTGCAGTTTAGGTTCGTGCGTTGAGGAGCGTCTTGACTTGTAATTTAGGCTCGTGCATCGATGAGCATTTTGGCTTACAGTTTAGGCTCGTGCATCGAGGAGCATTTTTGACTTGCAGTTTAAGTTCGTGCAGGAAGGAGCATTTTTGACTTGCAGTTTAAGCTCGTGCAGCAAGGAGCATTTTTGACTTATAGTTTAAGCTCGTTCAGCAAGGAGCATATTTGACTTACAGTTTAAGCTCGTGCAGCAAGGAGCATTTTAGGGAAGAATTCTTGTAATGTAACTTTTCTTTCAACCCTTTGTAATGGAGTATGGTTGCACTTCAGTTTGGTATTTATTGCCCCATTGGTTGAAATAGATTTGCACTTGATCTTGTGTCAACTTTTGAAAGTTGGAGTTTAGAAGTCTTTTGATATTTTTTTTCTTTTGCGAGCGATCAATGTTCAAGTATCACCCTTCTTGCTATTGGAGAAGTCATTTTGCATAGATTTGCTCATTGTTTTCTTCAAGGCTGGAACCCTAATTGGGTCAAAGCTCCCAAATTGTAGCATGATGATTTTTTCAACTTTTGGTGATTCCACAGAGCGCATGGCTTGTAGAGCTTTTGAAATTGAACCTTTCATATGGCGCAGTTTGGCACTAATATGATTTGCGTCAACTATATCGCCATCATCAATGATGATCTTTCCCTCTTGCATTAATGTCACGATCTTTTCCTTCAGAATGAAGCATTTTGTGGTGTATAACCAACAATGCGATGAAATTTATAGTATTTAGGATCATCGACTTTGTTTGATTCTTCAGGTCGCTTTGACTTAGGAAGTTCAATGAATTCTTTGGCTAACAACTCGTCAAGAATTTCAGGAACATCAGAATCGGGAAAAGGATATACCCTTGATTGTAACTCTTTTAAGGTTGGTTGATTTTTCACCTCTCGCATTTGTTGCTTTAGAGATTCCTCTTTTAACTTTTGTCTTTTAGGGGACTTCGCAAAACTCACAGTTGCCGTCATAGATTCCCCAATTTGGTCTTCAGGTGAGTCTTCAAATTTCGTGACTTTCTTCCTAGGATCAAAAATAGCTGACGCCATTCTATGACTTGCAATACTTAGCTCCATGTCATGAGCGCGCGTAGCTAATTCTACAAAAGTTTGAGACTTAATTCCTTGGAGGATATACACAAGGCCCTAACGCATCCCTTGAATGCAAACTTCAACCGCGGAAGTTTCAGAAAGTTGATCCTTGCAATTAAAGCTCAATGTTCTCCAGCGATTTATATAATCCAGTACAGGCTCATCTTTACTTTGTCTTGTGTTTGTCAACTCCATCATGCTGACCATGTGATGGGTACTGTAGAAACGATTTAGGAACTGACTTTCTAGTTGTTCCCAACAATCAATTGATCCAGACTCCAAGTCTGTGTACCAATAAAAAACGTTGCCTTTCAAGGATCGAACAAATTGCTTGACTAAAAGATCGCCATGTGTACCAGCAGTGCTATAAGTGTCAACAAAATGAGCGATGTGTTGCCTTGGATTTCCCTTTCCATCAAATTATTGAAACTTTGGCGGTTGATATCCAATAGGAATCGGTAAGCCCTTGATTAGCTTAGAATACGACTTTGAGTATCCTATGAAACTTTGTGACGGACTGCCATATTATGCCTTGATGGTGTTTGTAATCATATCTTGTAGTTGTTGAACTGTTAGAGTAGCTACTGAAGCGGAACGATCATCGCAGTAATTATCACTTATCTTGATAAGAGATTTACCATCAACTTTTTCTCGCGGTGTTAGATTATAATTTGACTCTCCAGGATCGTAGAGATCTAACTTGCTTATAAGTCAGGCGATTTGATGATCTTTCTCATCAACGAACTTCTTCAAGGCTTCAATGGTTTGCTCCATCATTGCAAACTTCTCGTCCAAGTCAATTGCATCAACCATGAAGGTGTTGACTTTCGTTGAAGTTGGAGAATTCATCAAGTTTTCAGATTCTCCAAAGTTGCAGACAGTTTCAGATGGTTCATCTGATAATGTAGATGCGAAGTTACCCCCAGAGGTTGTAGTTACTGTCGAAATTTGAGATTTTCTCCTTTTTGTCATCTCCAAAATGGTGAAGTATTGGGATCCATCCAAAGAACAAGCGTTGATATTGCGTCGATTGATGGGGCCAACAAGTTTGATCTCAGTAGACGTGGCAGTAGTAGACTTCTTGCACAAAATTTCATTAATTTTTCTGAAGTTCATTGTAGTAGTTGAATATGTGATTTTCTTGGACTTGTACGAGGAAGAGATGAAGAGCAGAACTGGTCCCACTAGGCGTGCCAATTTGTTCGCAACAAATTTTTGTTAATGCTGAAAATTAACTGCAAGCAAAAAATAAAATAAACAAAAAGAATAATTTTGTATAAATGAATTTTGCGGGTACAATTTTGTTATTCTCTCGATTCTTCTCTCCTAAGTTTTTCCGTGATTCGAGGGCCTTTGTAGCGCAATTCTCGAATGTAGGATGATTTGAGTCTCCTAGAAATGTGTTTGGATCTCCAGAAATTGTCTGACAGCACTTTGTCTTGTCGAGTTGATCTCCGGGCAGAACTTCGTTAGTCAATTCGTTGAAGAGTTGTGTAGTCAATGCAGAAGCTTCCTCCAATACTCGCAGAATGTCCTCCTTTTTCTTTTTTTCTTCCTTAGAATGTTATGTTACCCCCTATTTATAGTTATAGGGGATAGGCCTAGTTGCTTGTGATTAGTCGAAACATGTCACTTTGACACTTGGCGTCTTTTGATTGGTTGTTGAATTTAAATGAGACTTCCACATCATTTGTACATGTGGCGGCATCTCATTGGTCTTGGATTTGACTGGGATGCCACGTCATTTGATGAGTTTGGGCTTCAAAGTGAGATGGACCTTGATAAGGAATAAAATAGGCTTATCATTATATTTTTTTTAACCCCAAAATAATTTTAGACCTAATAAAATATGGATCAAATTCAAATTTTATATGAATTTGATCCAATAAATTTTACGTGTCTACAACTCTTATATTGTATTTTTGTCTAGATCGTCTTTGCCTTGATTGGGGGGGGGGGGGGGGGGAGGAGTTCTATTGGAAACAACTGCATGCACAACAGGAATAACTGCATGCACTTTACCCTCCCCAGACCCACTAAATATGATTATACTAGGTAGTTGTTGTTCCTCATACTTGATTGGTAAAAGTTATGAAAAATATTTTCTTTAGAAAAACAAGCTCTCAGAGGAATAAGAAAAGTGACTTCCTTAATGAAAGTAAAGAAAACAACGAACATTGTCTCTTCCCACTCTTACAACGATTCATCCCCGCCCAACACCACCTAACCCACTTGCCCCACCCATTTTCCTTATTAAAAGTTAAATCACAACAATCTAGACCTCTATTCTCCCCTACCCCTATCCCCCACCCCTTAATTTCACCCTATTCATGTTCATAATTTTGTGTTAGATATATACAAATATTTTTAGGATATTATCCTTTGGTTGCATACCAAACACAAGAAAATAAGTAAAAAAAATCATTTATTTTTCTAGAAAATATTTTCTTAAAAATATTTTTCATGAAAAATATTTTCCTCCATACTGAACACATGCTAAATGTTTTCAACGCCTTTATATCACAATTAACTTGACGGAGAGTGTTGAAGATCAAAGATAACAATGTCATTTCATTTATCTATATATTAGTAGTTAGCTAAATAAGTCAATTAGTTAATATAACTAATGACCAACATGGGTTATGGTGTAGTAGTGAGACTACTCCATCCTTATCCAAAGGTATCGAGTTCGAGCTCTGGATATGGAGAAAATTCTGTTGAGAGCGCCACCCCCAGAATGGGGCCTGCAGTGCGCAATCCGAATTAGTCGGGGCTCTCAACAGGATTTTCTCCATACCCAGAGCTCGAATGGGGGTTGCAGTGGCGATCCGAATTAGTCGGAGCTCCAATGCAGGTACCGGACAACGGGTAGGAAACAAAAAACAATTAATGATTGTTCATGAGATATAGATAAATACCTTTTATTATAATCGTCATATTCGATCAAATTCTTAAATATATCTTTTCATAGAATTTTTCTTTCCCTTTTTCTTCTTCATTCTGCTTTAGATTTCATACCTTTTTTTTTAGAATTACTGCAAATTGTATCTTCTTAATATTTTATGTTTATTCTGCTTTAGAGCTCTTCTGATTTTTGCATGTTCGTTACTTTGAACCTTATAACATAATTTAATGTAATATAATTTCCTTAGTTTTTTCACATTTAACATGCTCTTAATGTTAGCTTCCTTTTGGGGCCACTCCTAATTCCTTCTCTGTAATAATACTTCATTTATTTGATTTTATATGACAATATTAAACATGAAATCTTGATTTTAATGCCGGAAATCAATATATATATATATATATATGGCAAAACTCATCGGTGGCCCCCTAAATTTGGCATGAACTTTCACTTAGGCACCTCAAGTGGACGTTGTTCACTTTTGACACCCCAAGTAGCCATAAAGCGTGTCATTTGACACTTTTTGTTGATTCAGCAAAAAGAGTATTTACACTAGCGGTTTGGCGCGTGATAGCTGTATTTTCGCTCATTTTTAATTTAATTTTACCATCTTTTCCTCATTTTTTATCTAAATAACTTTTAAATTATTAATTTAAATTAAAAAATAATCAAACACCTCCCATTCACCCCTACCCCCCAAAACCCATCTTCTCCAAACACTCTCACCCACTTACCAAAATCATCTTCTCCAAATACCCAGCCCCCACCAACCCAACCAAATCTCCTTATTCTCCAAATACCCAGCTTCCTCACCCTCACCCCACCTACAAATCAATGTCCAAAACACCCAAAGTATACATAACCCTCCGTATCTATTTTATGAAGCTGTAAGTTTTGTCAAGAATTGATGATAATTGAGTTCAAAAAATTGAGGTGTATGTATTCTTTCTCAAGAAAATTGATGTTACGAGGTGACAGTTTTCTCCAATCCTGCTATCAATATTAGCAAAGAAATACACCAAGTACATAGATCATCTGCATCCTAACTGATTGACTATAATCAGCACGCACTAAAGAAGCACTCCAGGTTAAGAAAAAAATGTTCAAATGCTAAAGAGAGAGATGAGGTGAAAGAAGTTCTGATCCTCAAGCATGCGAAAATGAAAAATAAAAAGAGATTTCTTTTTTTCTTTTATTTCAAAGAGTGGGAATAAGCTGTGTAAGTGGTGGATTTGAATGGTAATTGCTTCGGTAATTGAGTTTAGTAATCGTGATGCTATGGTGGTAATGAAAATTTGATAATGGGTATGAAAAAAAATGGAAGAAAAATGTATGAATAGAAAAAGAAAAAAGAAAATGTTGGGGGTGGGGGTGGCAGGGGCGGGTGTTTGTGGATTGAAGAAGACAATATGGAAGAGGTAGGTGGGTGAGGGTAGGGGGTAGGGTGGCGGCAAGTGATTTAGGGAATGGAGTGGGTTGAGAAAGATGATATGGGGTGGGATGGGGTGTTTAGGAAGATGATATAAGGTGGGGGTGGGATTATTAATATTTTTTATTTAAATTAATTATATAAAAAATATTTTTATAAAAATGACAAATGTCTTTTTATAATTGGTCCCTTTCCATGTGTTTTATTTTTTTCAATAAAAAAATAATTATAGGTGTATATAGTGATGTGGAAATTTAAATGAGTTGGCACAAATTAATTGGCCCTTTTTTTTTATGTTGGCAGCGAGTGAGACTCACTCACCAGTGCTGATGTCAAAAGGTGCCAAAGTGACACACTTTAGGGCTATTTGAAGTGCCAAAAGTGAATAACGTCCATTTGAGGTGCCTAAGTGAAAGTTCGTACCAAGTTTTATATTCCTCCGATTCCTTATGGATATGTCTATGTGGCATCTCTCTAAGGCCAAGATTTCAATTTATCTTTTTTCTTCTTTTTTTGAAATTTTAATTTCTTTTTTTTTTTTGCTAAAAACTAATAATAATTTATGAAGTTATAGCAAGATTTATCGCACACAATTATGTCATTACAAGAATAATCATTACTATCCCACCCTTTCATATGCATTTCTATCGTTTCAAGTATGTCTATTAATGTACCACCATTAATATTCATTATGAATTATTAAGAAAAATAAGTTGCAATTTTAAAAACTATTGAATTGTGTATAAAATGCGTATGAAAAGAGATGAAAAGGGTAACATCCCTATTTCTTTCACCCAATTTATTGAAAATTTTGAGTTAGCATCTTTGTCCCTTTTTCATTTTTATATTGTTCTTCATTTCTTTTTACTTTTTTGATTTGTGATTTATTTTATGATGTTTATGACATGTATATAAAGTTATGAAAAATTCTATATTTGATTTTGTAGATGACGTTGGCCATAGTGCTCAATCATATATGAACTAAAGAATCGATAAAGACAAATAGAGAAAAAAATAGAAATTTTATGTTTCAAAGTCTTAAGAGGAGGGTAGTATAAAAATATTTTCAAGTAAGGATGCATCTTCGCCATTTTTTCATTTTCATTTTGTTCTTCGTCTCTTTTTAATTTTTCGATATGTGATTTATTTTATGATGTTTTATGACGTATGTATAAGGTTATGAAAAATTTCGCATTTGACTTTGTAGAAGACGATGGTCATACTGCTCAACCCTATATGAACTAAAGTATCAATTAAAACCAAATAGAGAAAGAGATAGAAGTTTCATGTTTCAAAGTTTTAAGAGGAAGAGGAAAGTGTGAAAATATTTTTAAGGATGTATGTATGTAATTGATTTTTTTCTATTTTTTTTTTGACTTTTTATTTCATACTTTTTAAATTGTCAACCACAAATTACTATAAATAGACCATAGAAAAACAAATGAAAGCAGGTGATAATTATTATTTTATTCATTAACTTTTTTTCTTTTATTTTGTGATTTCTGATAATTCATATATCCTCTCTTTTCTGTTTTCTGTGATTTCTTCCTATAATGTGTGTGTTAAAAGTATTTTCACACTTTCCTCCTCCTCTTAAGACTTTAAAACATGGAACTTCTATATCTTTCTCGATTTGGTTTTTATCGATACTTTAGCTCATATAAGGTTGAGCACTATGACCGTCGTCTTCTACAAAATCAAATGCAAATTTTTTCATAACCTTGTACATACGTCATAAAACATCATAAAATAAATCACATATCGAAAATTAAAAAGAGATGAAGGACAAAATGAAAATGAAAAAGGGGTCTTACTTGAAAATATTTTTATACTACCCTCCTCTTGAGACTTTGAAACATGAAATTTCTATTTTTTTCTATATTTGTCTTTAACGATACTTTAACTTATATATGATTGAGCACTACGGCCAGCGTCATCTACAAAATCAAATATAGAATTTTTCATAACTTTATATACATGTCATAAACATTATAAAATAAATCACAATTAAAAAACGTAAAAAGAGATGAAGAACAAAATAAAAATAAAAAAGGGAGAAAGATGCTAACTAAAAAATTTCAATAAATTGGGTGAAAGAAATAGAGATGTTACCCTTTTCGTCTCTTTTCATACGCATTTTATACACAATTCAATAGATTTTTAAATTGCATTTACTTATTTTTCTTAATAATTCATAATGAATATTAATGGTGGTACATTAATAGACATACTTGAAACGGTAGAAATGCATATGAAAGGGTGGGATAGTAATGACTATTCTTGTAATGACATAATTGTGTGCAATAAATCTTTCTATAACTTTATAAATTATTATTAATTTTTTAGCCAAAAAAAAAGAATTAAAATGTCAAAAAAAGATAAATTGAAATCTTGGCTTTAGAGAGGTGCCATATAAGCATATCCATAACCCTCTTTTATATATATACTTGATACTGTAGCCCGTGCCAGGACGGGCCCAACATATGTTATTTACGTTATCTCAATTTATGTAGCACAAATAGCATTTGAAGTGTCAATCAAATTTTTATTAATATAAATTTTTCAATAATTTAAGTTGGTAATTATTGTGATTTATAGTATCTTTTATGTAATTTAGTAATTTATGTTACTCGCTTTGTCCCAATTTTAGAATTTAGTGAGTCAATCAAATTTTTTTTACTAATATATTTTTTAAAATATTTTAAGTTGTTAATCTTTGTGATTTTAGTATCTTTTAATGTAATTTCAAATAATTTATGTTACTTGTTTTATCTCAACTTATATGACACTATTAGAATTTCAAAAGTCAATTATATTTTTTACTATATGTTTTTAAAATATTATAAGATGTTAATATTTATGACTTACAATTATTTTTTTACATAATTTTTAAATATATAATATTTTAACAAAATAAACTAAATAAATTAAAATAAACATAGTACTAAATTTCTAAAACATGTTAAATTCGAAAACATCATTTGGATCAACAAATTAGTAAATTAAAATAATAAAACATGCAAATTATAAAATGTCAAAAGTATCCCGAATTTACGTGACACAAATATAATTTAGATAATCAATCAAATTCTTAATATGTTTTTAAACATTTTAAATTGTTAGCCATTGTAATTTATAATATTTTTTATGTAATTTTCAAATAATATATGTTACTCTCCTTGTCCAAATTTTTGTGGCATTGATATTCAATTATATTTTAAAAATAATTTAAGTTTTTAATTGTTATGATTTATAGTACTTTTTCTTCTATTCCAATTTAACACAACAACAACAACAAACCCAGTGTATTCCCACCTAGTGGGGTCTGGGGGGGTAAGATGTACGCAGACCATACCTCTACCTCTGGTGAAGTAGAAAGGCTGTTTCCGATAGACTCCCGACTCAAGGCACGAGATACCACACAAACGCATAGTAAAGCACAGAAGCAGATTACATAACATAAATACGGCACCCATAAGTAATATAAGTAGAATTGAAATAAATTCGAGAGTCAACCAAATTTTATGATTGAAGCAGCGAAGTGGATATATCCTAAATGACTTATAATACCTAATTAAAAGTGATATAAAAAAATTACTATGAAACAATATTTATGAAAAAAATTTAAATGAGTCTCATATAAGATGTCATGTTAATTTAAAACATCAAGAATTAATTTATCATTTTATGACAATTTTATTTTTATTAAATTTTTAATACCTAAATGACTTATAATAATTAATTAGGGGTGATATAGTAAAATTACGGTTGAAGCAGCCGAAGTAGACATGTCATGAATGTCTATTTTACCCTTTTTATTAAATATTATTAATTTTCTTATATATAATGTCTTACAATAATTAATTAGGGTAGTATTATAAAATCATGGAGCAAACATACTTGTTAATTTTTTTAAATAAGTCTCGTATAAGATGTCCTATTAATTTAAAACATCAAGAATTGATTTATCATTTATATCTATTTTATCATTTATTAAATATTATTAATTTAATACCCAGATGATTTATAATAATTAATTTGAGGTGATATAATAAAACTACGATTGAAGCAGCTGAAACAGAAATGTCATAAATATCTATTTTACCTTTTTTTTAATTAAGTATTATTAATTTTCTTATATATAAATAATTTAAAATAATTAATTAGGTATAATATAGTAAAATCACGGAGCAGGTGAAGAAGCAGACATGTTGACGAAGAGTTGCATGCTTCTTCACTCTTATTAATAGAAGTAATATATATATATATATATATATATATATATATATATATATATTGATTTTAGAGAGGAGGGAGGGTCTTATGATGGTAATATGAGGATAGGTTCAACTAAGAATATATGTCTTTAATTGATTTTTTCTATTTCATTAATTTTTTTATTTTTTGTTACATTATTTTTTAACTTTTGATTAATTTTAATCAATCATAGAATTCTACGAAGCGATTGTAGAAAAGAAAAAAAAGAAGGTGATCATTCCCCAACAGTTTGGAAGATATCTCGAGAAAAGGTTTTAGCACTGGTGTATCCTATATGTACTCAAGTTTATTCGAAGTATCCCAATGGTGTAATGCCGTCGACTTCTTGGACAAAGGGAGGAAGATGACTTTAATATCTTGTTTCAGAGAAATAAGTGGCTCACGAGGAATTGACAGAAACATATTATATTTGATCTCTAAGTCCGTACATAGCAATCCTGGGCGGGTCATCACTTGTAGGAATGGCATAATGCTAATCCATGTTTCACACGGCCAAGGAAGCATCGGATGACCAGAAGAATTGTGTGAAATAAGTGAATTTATCTAGTTGAGGCATTCTTGATTGATTGAGACAAAACGATTCTTTCAATACAGCTTAACTCCGTCAAGCCTGTACCAGTAGTGAAGAAGTATAGAGCACTTTAGTTAGTTGTTGACCAACGGAAAGCATGGAATCAAAAAAGGCAGAATTGAGAATCTAAAAAAAATCTCTTTTTTTTTTCCAACGACAAAGGAACTTACGGGCGGGGCATTTTCGGGGACTATATATATATATATTGATTTTAGAGAGGAAGGAGGGTCTTATGATGGTAATATGAGGATAGGTTCAACTAAGAATATATGTATTTAATTGATTTTTTCTATTTCATTAATTTTTTTATTTTTTGTTACATTATTTTTTAACTTTTGATTAATTTTAATCAATCATAAAATTCTACGAAGCGATCGTAGAAAAGAAAAGAAAGAAGGTGATCATTTTTCTTTTCTTCATTAACTCTTTTTATTTCCTTTTTTAATATCATTTTGGTACCCAACGATCCATATATCTATATTTATATATGCATATAAATATGCAAAAAATAAGAAAAGTGATTTAATTCAGCCCTATCATTATTCTTACATTATTTTGATAATTTTCTCTCAATTTTCCCCTAAACAAATTGCTTAAAAAATAAAGATATTCTATGTATCTATTTCTTAAATGTGTCACATTATTTTCTTCTTCTATTATTTTAATCATACCAAAAGATTGTAATGTATTATAACTTGTAATTCATAAGCTCTATAGCACTTTGTATATAGTTTTCTATGTGAAAGTATATTCACATGCTCACCACATGGCAAAGAAGGTGGATTAGAGAATATAGTATCGACATGAATTTGCAGTGTGAAAAAGAATCCTCTTTCTATGAGGCAATAAAAGCGACATAACAGTCTACAAGATATGATTTTTTGTTGGATTTTTACTTATAATGTGTAAAAATGTGTAACTGAAGGTTTGTATAAGTAAATGGGTTTATTTTTTACTTTTTTTTTGTGAATTGTGTTCTTTTTTCATAATTTCAATTTAGTATATGAATATGACAGGTGTACTGTGTCGTGTTTGTCAATAATTGAGTATTTTATTTACTTTGTACAGGAGTATGTCAAATGTGAGTGAAAAATAAATTACTCTCCTCTTATATATCCAATTATAAAGAGACATGTATTTGTAAAAATAAGTCAAAACAATTAAAGGAGTGAAATTGTGTTGGTATGTGAATTATATTGTGAATGTGCTAATAAGAATAAGAATGAAAAAAATGAAGGTGTACAAGGAAGTTGTTAACACGATTATGTGTATTGTTTCATTATTTTAAATTTATTTTAACTTGCTGATTATGGTTGATGTAAGGACAGAGGAAGTGAGAATTCACAATCATCTAGTGATAGATATTTGTATTTTGTTTTTTCTTTTCCTAATATAATTTCAACGAGGAAGGAAAATCTTGGAGTGAAGGGAGTCTTGGAGTAGCCGATAACGTGGTCATAGGACAAATCCATAAAAACAGTCTCTTACAGAAATATACGATAAAATTACGTACAATAAACCTCATTGATTCAGCCCTCTTCGAGCCTCATGCATAGAGAAAGTTTTAGTGCACCAGACTGTCCTTTTAAATAATTTCAAAGATGCTTTGTGAGCTTTCTAATATAATCACAAGTAAGATAATTTGATTTTACTCTTTATTACTACATATTTTCTTTTAGAAAGCCGATTACAATTAGCAAATCATATATTCTAATATCAAGAGTAGATTGAACATTTTCTCATAAATTTGGGTTTTAGAACTAATGATTGATCGTATATCTTTACGAAAATTGAAAGAAATTCAAATTTCAAAATCAAAATTTAGTAGAAAATTAAATGGGATGAAGTCTCCAAAAAACAGTTTTATTGACTTTAAAGACATGCCACATCTCCTCAGCTAAAAATGAGATTTTTGCCCATATACATCAATATCTTTAGTAGCTAAAAACTCCAAGTGATGAAAATTAATAGAAAAAATAAAGTGAAGTGTTAACAATGAAATGAATTAGAACTTAAAATTTCATCTATTTGAATTTGGAGACTAAAAAAAATGTTTAACATACTTCCAATATTTAGTTATCAGATTTATTTTTAAAAAATATAATGTAACATTTTTGAAGCCGCGCTAAGCACGGATACGTTATCTTGTTAATAATAAAAGCATAAAAAGGAAATTATTGTACGGACATTATATTATTAAGATAGATAGATAGATAGATAGATAGATAGATAGATGAAACATGAAGTAGTTTATATATAATACTAGTTTAGGTCTTAGCGCCTTTTGCGTGTATCTTACTTTAATGAGTTTAAACATTAAATTAAGTAGGATATTTGTTTAAATAATAAAGATGAATATAAAATAAAATTTAATATTTTTTGAGTATGTAAAGATGGAGAATTTATTTATTAAACCTAATCTTTACCAAAATATTTTTAAAAGTCGATCGACATTCATCTGCCATTTGTAAATTGCAACAAAATAATACAATGATAGAGACATCAAAATCATACAATTAAATCTAATCTTTACACGCAAATAATTTCTCAAAGTCGTCCGACACTCATCTACCACCTGTAAACAATAACAAAATAATACGATAATAGAAATATCAAAATAATACAACTAAACCTAACCTTTACATACAAAAACTCCTCAAAGCCGACCAACATTTATCTATCACTTATAAACTGCAACGAAATAATACAATAAAAGAGATATCAAACCAATACAATTAAACTTAAATTTTACACACAAAAAATTTCAAAGCCAATCGAGATTCATCTACGAACTGTAAACTACCACAAAATAACAAACTAATATAGATATTACGATAATACAATTAAACCTAACTTTTACCTAAAAAAAAATCAAAGCTGACCCACATTCATCTCGCATCCGTAAATTAAAATAAAATAATAAGATAATAAAGATGTTAAAACAATACAATTAAACCTAATATTTACACAAGAAATTCTTCAAAGTCAACCGGCATTCATCTACGACCTGTAAACTATAAAAAAAAATATAATAGTGATCACAAAACTTCGATTCTACTCCAACTAACTCTTGTCTGAGGAGAAATTTTGACCTTAAAGAATGATTTTAAATGAAAGCAAAGAAGATATATATATATATATATACACACACACATATGTTGAATTCTATTATGCCGACAAAAATAGTCAATAAATTGAGGGTTAGAAAATCAAGCATCCATCATTTAAACATGCAATCGAATCAAGTTAGATGAGCATCAATCATATTCTCTCAATAGGCAAACCGGTTTGTTCTCTAGTTTAAAATACATATCAAAATTTATAAAAGTATTTACTTAATAGAGACCTATTTTAAGAGTATTTTTCTAATTTTATAGTAGAAAGAAAAATATGAATATTCTTCTACCATATATTTTAGGAGTTCATATATTTTAAGAAGTCTAGTAGAAAGAAAAATATTAATTAATTATATATTTTAGAAAGTCCAGTTAATATAATAAAAACTAATTAAATAATAAATTTAAAAAATAGTGAAAAAACAGTTTTATCTAAAAAAGAAATCACTTTTCTAAGGTTATAGATATAGATTATAGATAGATTATAGATATAGATTATATATAAACTTGAATAAGCTTAAAATTGGATTCTTTTGTTCATTAGTTAATTCAAAAATTTAATTATTTGTTTCACTATTTTTGACGCCCAAGGTATAAAATTCACCCACAGTGCAAGTATGTTCAATTATTCAGTTTTTAAGGACCAATGTTTCATAATATAACCCTATGCTAACAAGATATCGAATTTCAAGTCAATAACAAATCATATTAAACCCACCATTAACCAATCAAGCAAAGATAACACACCACGAAAAATATTGCTTGGAAAAAAAGCATTTGGTTGCTACAATCAGTTGCACAACTGCGCCACCCGTTATGGCACAGTGAAAGAGTCCAAAAAATTTTCTAGAATAAATTTTAAACCGTGGCAACAAAAGATATTCTTCTATTTGACAACCTTGTGTCTTCAATACAACAATAATATATTCAATATAGTTTCAAAAAATTGGAGGTTGGAAAGATAGAGTATATATAGAGATAGACTCTATCTCTACTTAAGAGGTGAGGTAAAAAGATTATTCTGAAAGATTCCGATCTAGAATAAAAAATAGTCTAAAATAACATAAAGAAAGTATAAGAGATAATAAATAATAACCAAAATAACAGAAAATAGTAGAATAGTACTATAATAAACAATAAAACAAACGAACTACACTAAATAATGTTTAGCAACAAAATCAAAGAATAAAAAATTACTACAAGAATTGATCTAGGACTACTAGCAAACTAATATATAATTTTTTTTATTTTTCTTTTTGTAATCAAATACGTAAGATATGAGAAATTATCATAAGAAGTGTCATTGAGTGATAAATACTTATTTATTTTTAGTTAGGAATTTCACAATGAAATTGCCTTTATAGAAAGTATTTTATCTTCAAATTGAGATATTTTTAGATAAGAATTTTGCCTTTGTAAAAAGTATTTTATCTTCAAACTGAAATATTTTCAACTAGAAATTTCAAAATGAAGTCACTTTTGCAGAATGCTTTCACTAATACGACAAAATCGTCTTCATAAAAAATACTTTATCTTTCAAAATGAGATATTTTTAATTAGAAATTTCAGGATAAAATTGTCTTTGCAGAATATTTTTCATTAGGACAATAAAATCACCTTCATACAAAGTACTTTATCTTGAAATTAAATTTTTTAACTCAAATTCAAGTTAATCAAAAACTCAAAAGAAGGAAAGAAGTGTCACTTAGAATCGTGTTCATAACGGTGTTCTAACCCAAATCAGCAGTATAACCGGGTACCGACATTAGCCAGTCCGGACAATAAATCGTTACCGTCAATTCCAGTCAACAGTTAAACTACACAAAAAGCGGAAAAAGCCCTCTAAGTTTTCAAATTTTTCAAACTACGCTCCCAGATAATAACCCATTTTTTCTACTCTCTTGCCATTTTATTGAGTCTCAAAAAAACCTACTTACATACACTCAGGTGAAGTTCAATTTCTCATTTTTATGTTCATTTTTTTGTATAATTTATTTGTATGCATTCTTTGTAAGTTAATAGTTTTATTTTTTTGTTGAAATGTTGCAAGTTTTTAAATTATTTTTGAGTTGTTTGGATTAAGGGTTTGTTTAGTATGAGTTTTGTAAAATGCTTGTTGTATTGTTGCCTGAATGAGTAATTAGAATGTTTCTTGATGGACTATGTAGGGATTTTTATTTGTGGAGGTTTAGGGATTAGGGTTTATTTAGTATGAAAATTGTGAAATGCTTGTTGTTTTGTTGCCTAACCATATAGGAGTTTTTTTTTGGTGGAATTTTAGTGTTTCTTTGCTCTAGATATTTAGGGATTAGGGTTCTTTTTTAGTATGAATGTTGTGAAATGCTTGTTGTTTGACTAAGAATTAGAATGTTTCTTGATGGATCAGATTGGGATTATTTTTGTGGAATTTTAGTTTAATTTGCTGTGGAGGTTTAGTTTTTTGCCTGTGCCGGGGTTCTATCGGAAACAACCCCTCTATCTCACCTCTGGGGTAGAGGTACGGACTGCCTACACTCTACCCTCCCTTCCCTGGACCCCACTTGGTGGGAATACATTGGGTATGGTATGTTGTTCTTGTTGTTGCTGTGGATGTTTAGGCATTAGGGTTTTGTAGTATGAAAATTGTGAAGTGCTTCTTGTTTTATTGCCTAACTGTGTAATTAGAATGTTTCTTGATGGAGTATTTAGGGATTTTGTTTGTGGGGCTTTAGTTTAATTTTCTGTAGAGATTTAGTTTGTTTGATTTACTGAGGAGTTAAAAATGGTTGATGGAGTAAAAAATGTATATTGTTTCTTGACATGGTTTTTACTTTCTTTGCTATTGACAATGTTTAGAGTATTTTGAGTTGCTTAAAGATAGCGATTACTTTCTTTGCTTTTGTCAGTGATTAGGGATTAGGGTTTTGTTGATAGTCGGTTTAGAGTATTTAGAGTTGCCTAAAGATAGAGGTTAATTTGCTGTCAGAATGGTGAAATGGATGATGTTTTGTTGATTGACAGAGAAATTAGAAGTATATTTGTTTTTTTTGCAGTGTCAGTTTAGTTCTCTTTGCTCCAAAGATTTTGGAATTAGGGTTTTGGTTGATTGGCCTAGGAGGCTGAAATGGTTGGTGAAGATAAAGAAAATAGTGATGGTGCTAATGTTGTACTGGGCTTGTTGACTGAAAATAAACCATATAGTTTTTTTTTTTTTTTTTTGTGGAATTTTAGTTTTATTTTCTGTAGAGATGTTTTTTTGCTTGATTTACTGTGGATGTAAAACCGGTTGATGGAGTAAAAATGTGTATTTTTTCTTGACATGGTTTTTATTTTCTTTGCAATTGGCAGTGTTTTGTTGATATTTGGTTTTGAAACTTAACTTTTTCGAGCATTTATTGTGATTATCGTGAAATGGATTATGTTTTGTTGATTGATAGAGAAATTAGAAATATCTTATGGTGCAAAGTGGGATTTTTTGCAGTGGATACTTCTATTTACTCTAAAGATTGTGGAATTAGGGTTTTGATTGATTGGCCAAGGAGGTAGAATGGTTGATGAAGATAAAGGAAATAGTGATGGTGATAATTTTACGCTGGGTTTGTTGGCTGAAAATGGTCAAACTGTAAAGGAATTGAAGGGCCACCCAGTTATAGTCGAGAACGGTGATACAAACCTTGCTGAATCATCAGGTGTTGTTTGTCGGACCTACAAGAGGCGGAAGCGTATGAAAGTGGTACAAGATGGCGTTGTACTGGGGATCTCTGCTGGTCAACGTATGAACCAGGTCTGGTGATCTTTACAATGAACTCTTGAAATGTTTTCTTTTATCTTCTATTTGTTACATTTTCTTATGCATAATGTCTCTGTCTCTTCTCTATCTATTCATGGAATGATATGGAATAACGTGTCTCGAATCTAATGATGTAATTTGATTGTTATGCCCCAGCTAGTACTTATAATTTTTTTGTCTCGTTTCTTTATCAAAAAAAGATGTTACTCTTGTTCTTTCTATTTGCAATCATCTCTATATGAGGTTGTAATTTTATTTTCTTAGTTCGTTCTCTAAACTTAGGTTGTCTACAGTGTTACATGTAAGAAAGATACTAATTTGTAGACCCTTCTCTTTTCTCTTCTCAATAAAGATTTGTCTCTTCTCTATCTATTCATGGAATGATATGGAATAACCAGTCTTGAGTCTAATGATGTAATTTGATTGTTATGCCCTAGCTAGTACGTATAATTTTTTTGTCTTGTTTCTTTATCAAAAAAAAAATGTTACTCTTGTTCTTTCTCTTTGCAATCATCTCTATATGAGGTAGTAATTCTATTTTCTTAGTTCGTTCTATAAACTTAGGTTGTCTACAGAGTTACGTGGAAGAAAGATACTAATTTGTAAACCCTTCTTTTTTCTCTTCTCAATAAAGATTAGGTTCTACTGCATATGAGGGGTGCCCATGTGAAGCTTCTTCTTGAGAAGGGAGATGGAGGTGGATAATTAGGTGAAAGAAAGAACAAAAATATAAAATAATGGAGAGATAAGGCATTGGTAGCCAGTGGAGGATGGTTTACTTTGCAAACATAATCCGTTTTGGAACTGCATTGATGTTTATATTGTCTGCTTGTTGCTCTATGCTGATAATTCAGTATCATGGTTATGGTTGGTTTCTTGACATAAAGTTACGCATCTCTTCCTTGCCTGTCGGTAAACACCCCCCACAAAAAAAAACACAATTTTTTTTTCTCCGTCTCTGAGATTAATGACATATAACAATGATAAATGGATTTACTTGATAACAGAAGTATAGACCATTTGTACCAAGATGTTAGAGATGTTGTTCATAAGCATAACCCAGAGAAACAATTTCATACATTGTTTATTTTTTTGAAAATAGACAGTATAGAGTGTCATTTTGTCTTCCAAGGTTGAGTCTTCTGCCATCAAATGTACAAGTGTTCTGGTCCTAGAACCAGTATCAGGCTTAAAGTACGATAATACTATCATCTTATTAGCATCAAATTCAACCAAGTTCCTTTCTGGATAGCCATTGTGACGGGCATCATATGATTAACTCCTAGGTAAAAAAATTAACCGCTATTCTGCTATCTGTAATGTGCTGCGAGGAAGAAAACCCTAATTGTCTCTGTTCTCTTTGCACGAGAAACACCCCAATACAAATTTTTCCTACAAATTAGTTATTACATAGAAGATTTTCAAGATGCTAGAACCCCAGACCTCACTTTGTGGGAGTACACTGGGTATGTTGTTATTTTCAAGAAACTAGAGCAAGTGAAGCCACCTGCCGTGAATTTTTATGATTCCCAATGGGAGAAAGGTTTGTAGTCAATCATGTAAATGCCAGTTTTAGAAATATTTAATAATCAGTGAGTCCGTGCTCCCTCTATCTTCTTACATTCCTTTCTCCCCAACTCATTTTTTCTTGACAAAGTAAATGCTAAACCATACACACTTTCGCCCCAACTCATTTTCGTATAAAAAATTTGGGTGCTGCCCAGGAAGACCCTTAGTTGCTTAGATTAAGTAATCAGAGGTGGATGCAACATTATATTAGTGAGTTCGCCTGAATGCAGTTTCAATGTAGAACATAGTTGCTTAGATTAAGTAATCAGAGGTGGATGCATCATTATGTTACTGAGTTCGTCTGAATGCAGTTTCAATGTGGAACAAAATTTTATGTGTAAAAGTTCACTGGAATTGCAACAAATAATAGATTTGAACCCGTAACATATAATGAGTTCAATACTAAGAACCATAAGGGTTGAACTATAATGTGTAAATCTTAGATCTGCCTTTGATTAAGTAACTTGTCTGTTTTTCCACCTCTGATTCTTGAGCTTTATGATTTCTTTTTTAATAAGTTAAGGTTTATTATAAGTGCATGACGATGGTACTAGAAAGATACAAATGACCTTCAGGGGATGGCCATGCAGTCAATTACATTCTGCTTCCTAGTAAGTCAAGGAAGTCCATATATTAACTAAGTTTATCCAGCATACAACTTTTTCTCGAAAAATACAAGTTATGGAGACTTTTCTCGTTGATTCTGGGGACGTGGATTTTCTGACCCTCAAAACATGCCCTGATCTTTCCTTTTTGAATGCCTCATGTGCGTCTTCTGGCAATTTTTTTATGATTCTTTAGTTTTGCTTCCTCCTTATTTTCATTTGTGTCCTTTTATATTAAAACTTTACTTACTGTTCATGCTCTCTGCAATTTCGGCACGTAAAGATGTTTTCTATGAATATTATATGATAAAATTTTAAAATGGAGTAGTGTGAGTTATGCTGTCCGTCTAATAGGTTTTGTTACGGTGCAGACTTTTATTTGAAAGAAATGTAGTAAAAAGTGGAAAATGCCCTGCGGATTTTGGTAATGTGCCAGTTGGTTATCGGCTGTGTACAAAATGAAATCTCTCTTGGGTAACTGCGAGAGCTATTAGGTTTCTAATGTTCCACCATGCTTTCAAGTGCTCTGCTCTACACGAAGGATTATCAGCTTAGCATTGTCAAAGGCTAAAAGTATGGGTGAAGGTCTATTGACATTTCAAGTGCAAATCAACTGAAGCATGAAATTAGTTCAGAATCTAGGAAAGATGAAAGAATATATGTCAAAAGAAAAATTACCTATATGTGCAAGTGCAACAACAATGATGTTGATAGAAAAATCAAAATATTGTGATTAAGTGGATTTATGAAGCAAACGCCGTGTTAATCTAGGTGGAAAACCATATCAAATTTTGGTCAGATGCAAAGATGTAATTTTTATTTTTTCTTACTCCCAAGTTTCTGATTTCCTAGTATGAAGTATTCACCTAGTTTATTTTCTCTCAAGATTATGTTTTATATGTACTGCGTTCCTTTATGGAGAGAGATCTCACGAGCCTAGTGAATTTTTCCGATTCTTCAAAAATGCTATTTGTTGGCTGGTTTTTGCTTAAAGTGCCTCGTATCTTCAGTGCCAGCAATACACCTTGTTTCAAGGTTTAACCCACGCTCTTGACAGAGTCACAGTTAGTCCTTAGTGATGCAATTTCAATTAACTAATCCGTCTTTTAAGTACTTGGTGGTGGTTTTCTTCTTGTTTCTTCCTCCTGTTTTTCTGTGTCCATTTGCACAATATTTTTCTTTTTCTTTGATGTATAGCTGGGTTGCTTGATTTTATGCAGTCAATGAATGAACCGCTAGATACATCCCTTAACAAAAGTTCTGGCATGCCAGCTAGTGTAGCTCATATGAAACCACATGGTCTTCTGAATGATTCCAGTTCATGGCCTGTTAAAGATTGGAAGGGTGCTGCTCTGAAGCAGATGTTTCAATCATTAGAGAGTGATGGTGGTTTGAAAGGATGTATTCAAGAGGCACTGGCATCACATTCAAAAGCCAGTTGTGCTGGTGAAGCTAAGGTATTTCTATTGCAACTAAATCACTATTTCCTTTGATGTTAATTGTTCTTTGATAGCGCGCTGTTTTTTTTTTTTTTCAGGAATCAGGAAAAAGTTGTGAAGATGGGAACGGAGGTTCTCTGCCATCAAAGTCTGTATTTCAAGGAATCCAGAATGGAACAGAGCCAGTGCCTTATGGATCAGTGGATGAGCCAAAAAGTCACACTGTGACAGAGCTCTGTCAGCTCACTTTCCTTGATATTGTCAAATCAGAAAAGTTTGCTCAACTATGTCACGTCCTCTTTGAAAATTTTGAAGGAATTAAGGCTGACAAATTTTTTGATATTAATCTTATTCACTCAAGGATGAAAGATGGATCTTATGAGGGCTCATCCCTCCTTTTTCACTCAGATATTCAACAGGTACTGCTTTTTTATATCTTCTGTTTGCTCGCTGGATTCAGGAAAGCAGCCATGCATTACTAGGACTTAGTTAACAATCTAGCAAGAATCTCTTAAGTTTTTGCATTATGATTTTGCTGTAATTTGCTTAATCTGTCTATCGTCCTCTCTGCGTAGGTTCTTATTTTCTTGGTTTGATAAATGAACTCTCAGCCTGGGCGTAGCATTAAGATGCTTGTTATTGACATTTATTCATTGTCTGCTTTAGGTTGTGCATGTTGTCAAGTTTTATGAATGTTTTAGTAACAACATCCTTTGTTTTACTCTCCCAATCCTTTTCCCATTTTCACTATCCATATTGTCTCCCGTACTCTACTTTTTTTACACCAAAAATAGAACAACATAATGCAACTCCTCTTGAGCTTGTCTGTTGAATTCTGCTTGCCTTTAAATTTTTTAGCATCTCTCTCTTTCCAAACTGAACATCATATGTAAGCTTGCACCGTTCTCCACCACCCGTTCTGTTTCACTAATCCTCCATTGGAATTTCATGAATTCAGAACCTCAGCTGTGGTAGGTGGCACCACCCAATTAAGTCCACCATACATTACCGCCACAACTGGACAGTTATAGGACAGTGAAGGAACAAGTGACTGTTAGATCCCACTGCTGCACTTCACACAGACATCTAGAGCATAGCATGAAACCTCTTCTTCTGAGGTTTTCTCGAGTCAGACAGCCTTTTCTTGCTTTTAACCAGATGAAACAAATAACTTCAAAGGGGGGCCTTGGCTTTCCAGATAGCCTTCCACGGGCTAGTTCCTTTTCTACCGTCCAGTATCAACAGCAAGGAAAAGGCTGAGTTAATTGAGAATTCCCTACTGCTGCTGTTGCTTCTACACCAGATGAAAGAGTCCTCTCTCTCCTGGAGTCCTTAAAAGGACTTCAAACAATTAAAAATCAGCCGCTCTTTGAAGTTCCCAGTCATGTAGAAGTCTTCTAAACACTATATTCCATCCTTGAGCTCCCTCCCCACACTTCATCTAAACTAGCTTCTGGGTAAGCAACTATGTTGAAAAATTCAGCAAAGATGTCCTTCAGAGGACCATGTCCCAACCAGTTGCCACTCCAAAATAATGTCTTTCTTCCATTACCTACCATAACAGTGGAGTTACCATGAATATAATTTCAGTAGGCTCTGATAGCTATAGCACTACACACCGTTGCACCATAAGGACAATAGACAGGTTTTGGGTACCAATGACTTATCTGCCCCTATTTATCATGAATGACTTCTCCACTGGGCATTGGTTTCCTTGTACCTCCACAACCACGTCATTAAAAGACTCTGTTTTTGAAACTTGAGATTTTTGATACCCCGGCCTCTGCTCCTCTTGCTAAAGATAACATAATCCTAGTTGACTAGGTGAAAATTATTCTTATCCCTACCTTGCTGTAAAAAAGTTCTTTTAAGAACGTATGTTCTTTTCTTTACCTTGCAAGGCATTGAAAACAAAAAACAATATATAAGTTGGTAAAGCATCAGGCATCTAGTAAACTATTAATCGGAATCAGTGTAGCTCCTAGTGATAAATATTGGCTCTTCCAAGTTTTAAGCCTCTTCTCACACCTTTCTATCACCCCATCTCAAATCTCCTCAGCTTTATGGTTGGTATCCAAAGTCAAACCTAAGTATTTAGAAGGCTCCCAATTTCACAGCCCAGATTTGTTGCTAAAATCTCAATATTAGGAATCCGCATCACCGGGAAGATTAGAATCTTTCGCCGGTTCACATGTAAACCAGGGAAAACTTCTAAAGATCCACCATCACTCTGAGGTATCTCATGTGGTCAATATTGGCATCACAAAATGCCAATGAGTCGTCCGCATAAAGTTGGTGGGAAGTTTCTGTGCTATTCTCTTCCCTAAAGTAGGTGGGAAGTTTCTGTGCTATCCTCTTCCCTATAAGAAGCTTTGAAACCTGAGAGAACACCCATCCTCTTAGCCTCCTTTAACATATGATTCAACCTCTCCACAGCCACGATAAACAGAAAAGGTGACAAGGGGTCTCCTTGTCTCAACCCTTTCTCAGAAGGGATAAAACCTTCTAGAGATCCATTAATGAGAACGGAAAACCTCACAATGTTGACTCCCAAAACCCATATCTTTCTTAACTTTAAGCAAAAACTTCTGGTTAGCATGATCATACACCTTTTCAGTGTCAAGCTTACATAAAGTTCCTGCAATCCATTCCTTCAGCCTTGAGTCCACACACTCATCAGCAATCAGAGCTGCATCCATGGTATGTCTCCCTCTAACTCAGGCCATCTGCGGACTATGCACCAGCTTGTCCATCACTTTTTTCAATCTCTGTCAAGCATTTGGGAATGATTTTATAACCATTTTCTATCAAACTAATTGGTCTGAAACCCTTAAGTTCCTTGGCACCATTCTTCGTAGGTGTTAGAGCTATATAGGAAGCATTACAGCTGTTCTCAAGATAGGAATTCTTGTGAAAGTTCTGAATTGTAGCCATGATAAATCAACAATATCCCAGCAAGTGTGAAAGAAACCCATAGAGAAGCTCTCAGTTCCCGGTGCTTTATCAGAACTTCCAACTTGTCTATGTGATTAAATCTCTTGCGACAGGTAACATGGTTTTCTTATCACCCTGTTTTAACCAAAGAATCCTAGATCTTTGTCTCCAAGAAATTTCCTCCTATTTAGCCACCTTCAAGATTTCCATGTGTAAACTGGCTTTGTGTAGCTTTTCCTCCTCACTCAAGTTTTGCCTTCAGCAGCTTAAGCTTACTTGACAGAATAAAGTCAGAGTTCAAAAGAATTTCCCCACAACGAAATTCCCTCCTTTAAGCCATCCACCTCTATCCACCAATTTTCAAACTTAAAATAGGATTTTGAATAATCCCTGTCCGCACACTTGAGAATGACATACCTCCTCTCCTCTCCATCCACCAAGTGCCATCCTCTATGTTCGCTGTGAAATCATCCCCCCCAACCCTTTTTATGAGGATGATTCCGGGATAAAAATTTGGGTCCAGGTTGTTTCATCTATCCTATTTGCTCGAGTTATTTGAGCTCGTCTTAGTAATTCTTCCTCTTTCCAAGTTTTTTTTATGAGTTGTAAACTGATAGAATTTTTCATTTGGCAATGAAGTAGTTCAGCTCTATTTTTCCCTTCCAGCATTCTTACTTTGTTCAAATTACTTTTAAATCTTAGTAAAAAAGGAGATTCTTTGCATGAAATCCTGTATAGTTCAATATTGTTGCAGTGTGCTTACCTGCATTATTTAGTATGTTAATATAATTGATTTTGGATCCAACTTAACATCATAAGTTTGTTGGTGAGATGAGAATCCTAAGACCATAAAAGAGAGAATTTCCCATTCTTTTCACTTGCTAGAATTCAATATGCAAAAGGATCGGAAAGATCAGGCGACAAAAACCCGACGAAAACCGCCGAAAAATTACCCTCCATGCGCCGCCATGCGCCAGCCAGAATCCAGAAATTTCGGCGAGATTTGCGTCACGCGCCGGCGCGTGAGCTCATCTCCGATCGATTTTTGAGTTGTTTCTTTTTCTGTTGGGGTCGCCGGTCTATTCTGGCTCCGACCACTTGCTCCTTTCCAGATTCCGATAATTATTTTGAGATTTCGACCGTCGGAACCCTAATTCCGGTGACATCAGTTCTTTTTTTCGGGGATTTTTTTTTCCAGAAATTCAGATTCGGTTCTTGGGATTTTCAAGTCAAATTCCCAAGATATCTTTTGAGCATGATATTTTTTTTTGGCTCCAAAAATATTGAAATTGAAAGTTCAAGTTCTATGATTAAATCTAAGCCCTTAATGAGAAGATCAAAAAATCAAACGTCACAGTCCATGAAGAATCGACAAGGGGAAGGATGATTTGGAAGATCTCGTCCTAGGTGTAGTTATTGTAAAAGGCTTGGACATACTCGTGGCGTATGTTATTCTAGACCTAAGTGTAGTTATTGTAATAGGCTTGGACATACTCGTGGAATATGCTATTCTTTGCATGGTCGACCAACAAAATGCTCATATTGCTCAGTCTAACACCACAGGTGATCAACGGGTGTATTTATCTGACAGAATATAACGAGTATCTTCAGTATCAAGCAAGTAAGCATATATTTCTACCAATAGCCTCAACTGCACAATCTCCTACCTTTGGATCATGGGTTGTGGACTCAGGTGCTTCTGATCATATTTCTGGTGATAAATCACTTTTGTCTGATATTGTTTATTCACAATCTCTTCCAGCTATTACTTTAGCCAATGGAATTCTAACAGAGGCAAAAGGAGTTGGACAAGCCAAACCCCTATCTTCTGTCACTCTAGACTCTGTTCTTTATGTCCCTAGTTGTCCTTTTAATCTTGCATCTGTTAGTCGTTTGACATGTGTCCTTGATTGTAGTATAATTTTTTTTGATGATTCTTTTCTAATGCAGAATCACAAAATGAGACAAATAATTGGCATAGGGCATGAATCACAAGGCCTTTACCATCTTACCGCTTCAAATTCCTTCACAGCATGCTCCGCTACAGATTCTCCCAACCTTATTCACAAACGTTTGGGACATCCTAGTCTATCCAAGCTACAAGAGATGGTGCCTAGTTTGTCTAGTCTATCCACATTAGATTGTGAGTCGTGTCAACTTGGGAAACACACTCGTGCTACATTTTCACATAGTATTGAGTCGCTCAAAGTCTATTTTCTTATTAGTTCATTCCGATATTTGGGGTCCTAGTAGAGTCAGTTCATCGTTAGGATTTCGTTACTTTGTTACTTTCATCGATGATTTTTCAAGATGTACTTAGGTTTACTTAATGAAAGATCATTCCGAGTTATTCTCTATATTCAAAAGTTTTTGTGCTGAAATACAAAATCAATTTGGTGTTTCTATTCGTGCTTTTTGTAGTGATAATGCCTTAGAATACTTAGCCTCCTAGTTTCAAGAGTTTATGACTCATCAAGGAATCATTCACCAGACATCGTGTCCATACACCCACACCCGTCAGCAGAAAGGAAAAATAGGCATCTCAGTGAGACTGCTCGCACTCTTCTCATTGAATTCCATGTTCCACTTCGTTTTTGGGGCGATGCGGTCCTCACATCTTGTTATCTCATTAACAGAAGGCCATCATCTTCAATCCAGAATAAGGTTCCCCATTCCATACTATTTCCTCAGTCATATCTCTACTCTATCCCCCCTCGTGTTTTTGGGAGCACATGTTTTGTTCATAACTTAGTCCAAGGAAAACTCTCAAATATGTCTTCCTTGGTTGCTCTCGAGTTCAAAAAGGGTATCGATGCTATTCACCTGATCTGGGTCGCTACCTTATGTCCGCTGATGTCACATTCTTTGAATCTCAACCTTACTGTACATCTTCTGATCATCTTAATATCTCTGAGGTTTTACTCATACCTCCAGTCTTACCCACACCAATCTTTGAGGAATCTACGGTTACTTCTCCGTCTTCAGCCACAGTGCCACCACTTTTGACTTATCACCGGCGCCCATTTCCAGTATCAGTCCCAGATGATTCATGTCCTGCGCCTGACGCTTCACCTACTGCGGACCTGCCTCTTCCTAGTCAATCAGTTGCACTTCAAAAAAGTATAAGATCCACTCGTAATGCTAACCCACATTATACTTTCTTGAGTTATCATCGTTTGTCATCACCCCATTATGCTTTTGTATTATCTTTGTCCTCTATTTCCATTCATAAGACTACAGGTGAAACACTTTCCCATTCAGGATGGAAACAGATTATGATTGATGAGATGTCTACTTTACATATGAGTGGTACTTTGGAGCTTGTTTCCCTTCTTGCAGGTAAATCTACTGTTGGTTGTCGTTGGGTTTATATAGTCAAAGTTGGTCCAAATGGTCTACACAAATATTTGGGCTTGATTATAGTGACACTTTCTCTCCTTGGCTAAAATAGCATCAGTTTGTCTTTTTCTCTCTATGGCTGCCGTTCGTCATTGGCCTCTTTATCAGTTGGACATTAAGAATGCTTTTCTGCATGGTGATCTTGAGGAAGAAGTTTATATGGAGCAACCACTTGATTTTGTTGCTTGGGGGAGTCTAGTAGCCTTGTATGTCGATTGCGCAAGTCACTCTATGGTTTGAAACAATCCCCTCGAGCCTGGTTTGAAAACTTTACCACAGTTATTCAAGAGTTTGGCATGATTCGTGGTGAAGCTGATCATTCAGTGTTTTATCGTCATTCTGAACCAAATTTGTGTATTTATTTGGTGGTTTATGTTGACGATATTGTTATTACCGGCAATGATCAAGATAGTATCACTAACTTGAAGCAACATCTCTTTTAGCATTTTCAGACTAAAGACCTTGGCAGATTGAAATACTTTCTAGGGATTGAGGTTGCTCAGTCCAGCTCAGGTATTGTTATTTCTCAACGCAAGTATACTTTAGACATTCTTGAGGAAATAGGAATGATGAGACGTCGACCCATTGACACTTCTATGGATCCAAATGCTAAACTTCTGCTAGGACAGGGGAAGCCACTCAGTGATCCTAGTGATCCTGGAAGGTATAGGCAGTTGGTTGAAAAGTTGAATTATCTCACAGTGACTAGACCTGACATCTCTTTTCCTGTGAGCGTTGTAAGTCAGTTTATGACTTCCCCTTGTGATAGTCATTGTGATGTAGTTGTTTGGATATTTTGATATATAAAGTCATCTCAGGTAAAGGACTACTCTTCGAGGATCGAGGCCATGAGCATATCATTGGATATACAGATGCTGATTGGGCAGGATCACCCTCTGATAGACTTTCTACATCTGGATGTTGTGTTTTAGCAGGAGATATTTTGGTATCATGGAAGAGTAAGAAACAGAGTGTGGTTGCTCGATCTAGTGCCGAAGCAGAGTATTGAGCAATGGCTGCAGCAACTTGTGAGCTGGTTTGGATCAAGCAATTGCTGAGAGAATTAAAATTTAGAGAAACTGGTAAGATGGAACTTGTATGTGATAATCAGGTAGCCCTTCATATTGCATCTAATCCAGTGTTCCATGAGAGGACCAAGCACATAGAGATTGATTGTTCATTTTGTTAGAGAAAAGATACTCTCGGGAGATATTGTTACAAAATTTGTGAAGTCAAGTGATCAACTTGCAGATATCTTCACCAAGTCCTTCACCAGTCCTCGTATTAATTACATTTGTGACAAGCTTGGTACATATGACTTGTATGCACCAGCTTGAGTGGGAGTGTTAGAAAAAGAATAGGAATAACATATTGAATTCTACTTGGAAAGGGATTGTAATGTAGTGTTCTATCAGGAATAGGATTGGAATGTAGTGTCTATAAATAGGGTCTCAATGTAATAATTTAGAGACAACAATTCAATAATATTTTTCTCCATTATTTCTCACATCATTAATATAAAACAGTTGATACCCTTGCCCACACCCTGCACGCCCAGAAGTGGTCATTTTGAAGCGTGGATAGCATAATATAGTTGCCTAATATTGGGTAAACCAAGAAGTGGGATTTTTGGCTCTGGTACTATGTTGGAAAATGGAATTTGGGCCTAGCCAACTGCAAAGGTAGCTCATATGGTGAAGATTTCTCGAAGTCATACAAGGAGACAACTGCCCATTCTCTCATGGTATATGGGACACTGAAAGAGAGTAGAATGGAAATAATGAACTAATTTTGAAGATAATCAAGAATCACTTTTACATCAGCAGCATTCAAGAATGTGTTTGCATCGTCACATAATGCGATGATGCAAAGCGATGCGAGCCCCTCCCGCTGTGTGTGGCTGATGCCAATCTACCTTACAGAACTGGGTGCATCATAGGGTTATGCGAGAAGCGAGCGCATCATGATGATTTTATTTTTAGGGTCAATTTTAAATTTTAAAATTGTCGTTTCATGTTGATTTTATATTTAGGCCGTTTTTTTTTCTTTTGGAAAAAAGGAGTCTACCGCTGCGACTATCACTACTGGGATTTTCTAGGATTAACTTTGAAGTCCACTGCTGTGACGACTTCTTCACTGCTACACTACCACTGATTTTTTTGTCCCTGAGTTTGTTTTGCTATTTGGTTGAATTGTCTTGCTATTGTGGTCTATGTTGTTTTGTTGGTCTATTTCAAAGCAGGTGTTTCAGTGATCAAATCTGTGATTTTGGTGTTTAATTTAAACTTCTGCTTATATATATCGTCTTTATTGTGCACCCGAGGGTGTGACCTAGTGGTCAATGAAGTGAGTGGAGCATCTGAGACCTCAGATTCAAACCCCAGTAGAGTCCAAAAACACTAGGTGATTCTTCTCATCTGTTCTAGCGTTAGAGGACAAAGTTACTTGATATCTGTTGCTGGTTGGGAGGTGACAGGTATCTTGTGGATTTAGTCGAGGTGCGCCAAAGCTGGCCCAACACCACAGTTATCAAAAAAATAAAATATAGTCTTTATTTTTGATTATATAGTGAGCCGGGGGTCTATCAGAAACAACCTCTCTACTTCTTCGGGGATAGCGGTATGGACTGCGTACATTTTACCCTCCCCAGACCCCACTGTGTGGGAATACACTGGGCTTGTTGTTGTTGTTTTGATTATATAGTAGTTGTGGTCTTCTTAATTCTGTCTTATGTTTGGATGCTCTATTTAGTTTCTTTTTCCTTTTAAATTGCTCTTCACTTCAATGATGAGCTCGCATCGGTTTGCATAATGCATGATGCTGAGCCTTGTCGCTTTTTTCTGCATCATGTTTCCCTGTTTCCCTGAACACTGCACGTAACTTCAGTCATGAGGGGACTATCTTATGTATATTAGTGACTGGTTCACCCATAGTAGTTTCTTCACCCTGCTTTTGGCTAATGCTTCTTTGTAAGTATTCAACATTATCGTTAGAGCCACATCACAATTAACCACAATCATAACTTGGTTTCTTTGCACAGTTAATCTTTATACCAGAACTGCAGTCAAACGGAAAATCCTAAACAGTTTCAACTATGGGTGGTGATAGTCAGATTCCAGGGATTTGGGTTATGACTAGTTAGATTTTGTTTTTACTTTTTGAATTTGTTAATATTTCAAGGTAGTAGCGTGTAACACATAATACCTTAGGATCAGGTTGTTGTTGTGGGGATCTCATCATGGAGAAGTTTTACTTCAAGTTTACCAAAAGGAATCTTCTAATTCAGCCATATGTGGTAGTAGTGTCTAAAGTAAGATGCTCATGTTATTCATACTAGTAAAAAGGATGCGCTTGTGATAGATATGGACTGGGTAAGAGTCCTCCAGCAAATCGGTTACTTTAAAATCACACATTCAATGCTTTCGATGTTCTTAGTTGGTGAAGATATGTTACTGCTGGCATGCCCCTGCTAACATTAGATTGTTGGATTCATAGTTTGTATTGTTGGATTGGAACCTCTAGTATTGGGGCCCTTCTTTTTTGTTGATAAGGTCAAGTTTTATTAATTTAGTACCAAGATGGCGCAGAAAAGTACAAAAACCAACAACATAAGAAGCATCATCACATCAAGTAATTCCTCCTAGCAATCTCAAGAATCCATGTACTTGTCCAGGCTATCTACCCTACTGCTATTACCCCAGAATAGATATTGGGGCCCTGAAAGTTCCGAAGGGTCTATCATAGTCAAGCTGTTTCTTAATGATGCATTTGCACTTATATATTGGTAGCTTTGCGATTTTGTTGGGAAGGATATATCACTTTTTATAGACCGAGTGCTCAAACTTTATTAGTGATTCGTGATTTATGTTCGCATCTCAGTTCTGATATATTTGGGGTATGGGATATTCTTAGTTGGTAGGATGTATCCCTGTGGATTTACCATGCTGAATTTATAAATCAGTTTCTGAGGATACAACACTGATGATACATAGGGAGCTATATTGAATTTTTGGTTGGCGATGATAAACTTAATTAGTAATTCCTTTTGTTAACATCAACAATGATATATTCAGAGCTGCGACGAATTCTTAGGAAGAGACTGCAGTCAATATAAGGTCCCATGAGAACATGGTTCTGCCTTTATCGGAAGCAACAAATTGATGATGAAACATTTCTTAATAGTTGATGCATACTTGTGAAAATATCGCCTGGTCAGTGGTAAATAATGTAATTAAGCAATGGATTGTTTGGCCAACTAACTTGGGACTAGAATTTGCATGGATTGTCCTATTTTTATGTGCCAGAGATGGTCATCTCTTCTAACTCGTGTATCTTCATCTTGAATATTTGCAGATGTGGACAAAGCTTCATGAAGCTGGCAGTGAAATGATTGCTCTTTCAAGGAGCCTTTCAGAAATATCAAGGGCTTGTTTCCGAGCTCAGGTATGTGGTTTCTTGCAACAGTTGGTTCATTGAGCTGCTTCCATCTCTGTCACACAATGCTGATAAAACTGACTATGATTTGAACCTCTTACCTCTTTAGGTGAGTGTTTCAGTGCAAGAAAACACTGAAGATGCAAAAGATGAGGCAAGTCTTCTTTTCCGTCATGCTTTTGTGTTTCCGTGTTTAGCGGTAGATTGTTCTTCAGGTCATTTTGGTTCTCTAGTTAGCTGTTTGGAGGAGAAACGGCTTGTGAAAATTGTCGGTCTCAAAATTTCAAATTCTTCACTGTTCTTGTAGCATAAAATTTTTCATTCATTGTAGTAATACCTCCCAATTCTGGAAATTTGGCTGTGGCCAGTGCCTGTCACCAATCAAGTACTTGCAGTTATTCCAGATTTCTTGGGAACCACTTAGGCAAATAATCTGTTACCAAGCTCCTAGAAGTGGTATTGCAAGTCTATTATGAGGAGATACCATCTTAAAAAAAGCCCTTTATGGGGAGATATAGGCACCTGCCTTATATAATGCTCACTGGACCCAAGGGTATGACCTGCGATCACTGAAATGGCTGCATACCGTAGACACTAAGGTTCAAATCCCAGTAGAGCCAAAATTACTGTAGGTGAGATTTCTTTCCGTGTGTAAGGTAGTACCAAAATCTCAGTGGTGGTGTTCAAAGCCTTGGTTCTGAGTTCCTTGTTATTTGTGCTATTGCATGGTAGTACGCAATGGAATAGTCTAGGTGTGTGCAACTGGCTTGAAAACCACCATTATTGAAAAGGAAGAAGAAGCTCGTTCTATACTTCTTTTGCTTGTGGTGTCAAACCTTGATGTTCTACATCATTGGATTTATTCTCTTAGTTTTAGTATGAAAGTTTAAGTAAAAAGTTCTTGCCTTTGGTATCTATTCTATGACCAAGTAAAAATCACCAAAAATCTGAGGGATTGCCTTAGCATCGTATTTTTAGTTCTTTCTACAAATTGAAACTGATAGATATATTTTAATATTATAAACCTCAAGTTCACTATAGTTTCTTTTCTTTTTGATGTTGACAGTTAGTTGCTAAAATGGAACAAGCAGAGACCTATGGTGTAAATAAAAAATATGCTTGCCAATGTTGTGGGGAGAAAGCGGATGGCAGAGATAGTTTAGCTTGTGATTCATGTGAGGAGATTTACCATGTCTCTTGTGTTGAGCCTACTGTTGAAGAAATTCCCCCAAGAAGTTGGTACTGTGCCAAATGCACTGCAAAAGGAATTGAATTGCCCCATGACAACTGTGTTTTATGCGAAAGGATCAGTGCATTTAGATCAGTGATAATTGAAGATGAGGCTGAAGACCTTACATCTGAAGATATGCTTCTGGAACTGGAGGCGAGAACAAATGCTTTGCAGGATGATGAACTTAAACTGGGTGAAGGAGTTAAGGATTTGCCTTGTTGCAACATATGTAGAATTGAGGCGAGGAGTAATGAAAATCTTAAAATATGTGGTCATGCCTTCTGCCCTCACAAATTTTACCATGAGAAGTGCTTGACCAGAAAGCAGTTGGATACTTACGGCTCCTGCTGGTACTGCCCGTCGTGTCTTTGTAGAGCTTGCCTTAAGGATTGTGATGATGACAAAATTGTACTTTGTGATGGTTGTGATCACGCTTATCATATTTTCTGCATGCAGCCACCGCAGACTTCAATTCCTAGTGGGCAATGGTTTTGCAGAAAATGTGATGCGCAGATACAGCATATACGCAAAACAAAAAGGAAATTTGAGACTTTGCAAAATGAAGCGAAGAAGAGAAAAAAACAATGTGGAGGATTAGGTGTACGAAAAGGTAAGGATGAGGAAGCTTTAAATAAATCTGGAGGTGTGGAAATGCTTCTAGATGCTGCCAAAACTCTGAATTCCCAGGAGGATTTAGCTGCTTTAGGATCAAAAGACCAATAAAACTCGGATCAATGCATGGAGTTATGGTAACTCCGTAAACAACGGATATGGTTCGGAGTCCAGTTGACAGTGGTACATGACCTGGTTGCTGGTGTTTGCGACCTGTAAGAATTATACAAGTGGCAAACTTTCAGATTTTGGTAGGCATACGATGTCTTTGTCTAACTGATAGTCCTAACAAGCCATGCCTTTAGTATTTTAGATTGTATTTTCTAGTACATATTGTTTCTTGGGATAATCAGCAACTGATGTCCATGTGTTGTATAATTAGGGAAAAACATACGGATTATTTTCTTCATATTAAAGGGAAGACTCTTAGACCTGATCTGTGTTGTATATGCCATCTGTTGCATCGACTGTATCAAGTCAAATGGGGTCGTAGTTAGGATTAACATGGCTTGTTGTATATCAAGTTATGCGCGTTGCAATCAGTCTATTTTCATGTTGATGCTCCACTGAAGATGTCATGGTTCCATAGCGATCCGTCAACTCATACTAAATCTAAGTAGAATAGTAGGCAAAAAAAGAGTTACAAAGGGTGTGCTTGGTAAGAAAGGGAAATGTTTCTTGAAGTAGTTTTTACTTTTGTTTTAACTAGTTTAGCGTACACGTGTTACACGTGTATTTTGCTTATTCAATTAAATGAAAAGTTTATCAAATAACTTATTATGACCAACAATTTTCATAATACAAAAAATTAAAAAGATTTTAAAATATAAAACATACAGTATTAACCAATACAATATAACTCAAAAACACACACCGGTTATATCTTAGCTGATCACTATATTTGCCAGAGTAGATTGATTAATGTTGTGAAGTGTCTTCATCATGTTGTTGAATTTCGAAAACACACACCGGTTATATCTTAGCTGATCACTATATTTGCCAGAGTAGATTGATTAATGTTGTGAAGTGTGAACCATCTTCAGAGTAAGTATAATTTTCTCATTAATGAACCTTACTTTTAACTGATATGGAAGCCAGAGCCACTATAAGCTTTATCCATTAGTTCACAAAACCTTACTTTTAACTGATATGGAAGCCAGAGCCACTATAAGCTTTATCCATTAGTTCACAATCTAATAATAAATTGAATAAAGACCCTAAACTTTACACCAATTATAACTTTGGCCTTAAACTTTGATAGTGTACAAATAGGATCTTTAACTATTCAAAACCTGAACAAATATAACCTTCGATTTTTCAACCCCATGCGTGAGTTTCACTCTCGCCTACGTGGAAAGGTAATCCAATCATACGGTGCCACGTCGTTAAATGGGGAGGTCATATTTGTACAGTTTTGAATAGTTAAAAGTCATATTAAGAACTGCCACTAGCAGGGATCAAACTCGCGTAATAGGCTGAAGGAAGCGTCCAAGAAGAGCAATTAACACCATTGGGCTATCTAAGTGCCTTGTTTCATGTGGTTCAACATTAATATACGTACATAAATATAGATTTTCTACCTTATATATACAACGTAATTTTTTTACCTAGGGGGTTCGGTGAACCCCATGACAACCACGTAGGTCCGCCCCTGCATTAATTTAATAACGTTAATTTAATAACATTTTAATAAAGTTAATTTGATAACGTTAATTTAATATACTACTACTACTACTACTATCCTTAATAACGTTAATTTAATAGCGTTTTATTAAAACTATAATTTTTTTTATTAGTATAGTTTCATATTTAATTTAATATTTAAATAAATTATATTTAGATATATTATATAACTTAAATTCGCCCTCTGCTTTATAATATATATATATACCCGTGCGATTTTTTTGTATGAGGCTAATCCACCTAATTAATAAATCTTCAATATTGCTCTTTTTCTGCAATAACAAAAGAAATTAGATGCCATTTTCACCTTTGAGCCGAAAATAATGAAAAAATAAAAGTGAAAAGTCATTTAAAGGTCATATTTGTGCAGTTTTGAATAGTTAAAAGTCATATTTGTGCACTGTCAAAATTTAAGGTCAAAGTTATAATTTGGTGTCAAGTTTAGGGTCATATTTATGTATTATGCCCTTAGATTTTAAGCTGGAGGATCGGAGGTCATATTTGTGCACTGTCAAAGTTTAAGGTCAAAATTATAATTTGGTGTCAAAGTTTAAGGTCAAAATTATAATTTGGTGTCAAGTTTAGGATGATATATAAATGAAAGATGAAGTTCACCTCCTTTCTTTTTTGATGGATCAACAATAAAATAGCTTTTGATAAAAGATTAAATTAAAGAATAGGGCGTTTAGGGCCTAAAACAGGGTAAAATTATTTAAATAAAGAAAATAAAGGAAAAAGATAAATTCTTAGTGTTTGCGGCTACATAATTCATTGGTAACATACTTATTTTGTCCATTTTTTTTTAAAATCTTTTTCAACTGAAAGAGAAACAAAAAATCGTCTAAATTGACAAATTTCAGCCTACCAATATTTTCAGAGATATTATAAAAAGAAATTCAAATAATGTAACAGCATACAACACTATTATAATAGTGATATCATAATTTTAACTAAAACAAAAGTAACATTGACCAATTTCATTAACTATCATATATAAATTTATGTAGACCATCTAATTTTGAGGAAAAAAAATAAAATCGTATATCAAGTTAAATCGGTAGAAGTTATACCTCAGTAATTGATATTTTTATGATGCTTAGATTCTAATTTGAAGTTTGTGTTAAAATAACACGATTTTCATCCCTCAAATATTTGTGGCATATACGGAGCAGATCAGAATGTTGTAATGAAGCAAACAATGAAATGTGCAACCAAAACACATACATGTTGATTAGGAAAAAAATTATAACCCTTACCATAATGATTGGATAGATTGTATGTATTGCATTGCGTTGAATCGTTACATAATGTCATACATCAATTATTTGAAACCTACAAAAAAAAAGTGGACTATGGAAGCTACTACAAAAAGGTAGGGTCAAGAATAAAATATGGTTATCTATATTAAATAAAAAGTAAATACAAAGTGAGAAAAAATATAAGATAACGACGTAATCACAGCAAAATCATATCTACACAAAATAATATTTACATAAAAATCAAAACAAACATTATATTTAAATACACAAAATAATATTTACATAAAAATCAAAACAAACATTATATTTAAATTAACAGTATAATACAATGAATAACAACCATCCAAATAAGCTGGAAAGATCATATTCTAAATCTAAGCAAACAATACTCAAAAATATTGAATGCAAGTATAAAAATAGAGATTTAATAAGAAAGTTGCTCTTACCCGAATCGAATCTCAGAGAAAAGTTGGATCTTGATGAGGTAATTTAGGTTAAGATTTCCGAAGGTGCAAAAGAATATATTAAGACAAAAGATGGCTAGCATATAAAAAGAAAGGACCTTCTCATATGCCTAAAGAAACCTACTTTATATAGTTTTGGACTTTTTCGAGCCAGTTCTTGAGACTAAAGATATCGAAGGAAAGTCATATGTTTAAATTATCATGTTTTGCAATTGAATTTGAAGGGAAAAGATATATTTTGTTATAAATGCAGTGAATGTCTACTTTACTATATATATAGTGGATACCTACTTTACCATATATTGCGTATGCCTATTTATGAAAAAGTTACAAAACCCAAGTTAGTTTTTCCCTATGAATAAGGGGTTTTAGTTTTCCCCTATTAATAAAGGGGTTTTCTTCATTGTAATTGATCCCTCAATAATCCCTCAAGAGAAATAAGAATTACTCTCTCATATCTCTATTCTTCTTCTTATTTGCTTTGTATTTCATAACACGTTATCAGCACGAGACTCTGTCGTATCAAATTTGAAGGCCAAAGTATTATTTTCTTTCTTTTCATATTGCTAATAATCTTACAAAATCTGATTTCGTTGCCTCGAGCAAGAACTACCTTTAATGAGTATTGAATGCTGAAGTCCACTTAGATATTATGGGTCTTGGAGACGCCATAAAGAAAGAAAATACAACATCTCATTAAAATCGTGCTAAGGCTATATTTTTGTTGCGTCATCATCTTGACAAAATTCTGAAAATTGAATACCTTACTACTAAGGATCCACTTGTTTTGTGGAATAGCCTAAAAGAAAGATTTGACCACTTGAAGATGGTTATCCTCCCAAAAGCACGATATGAATGCATGCATGGGTTCAAGTCCCATCGATTTATGCCTAAGACGCCTTTATATGGATAAGACGTTGAGTTTGAATCTCAATACACCATATTGATAATATAACAATGGCTAAGGCAAAATAATGAGTTTTTGGTGAAAAGTCATAAAACATGTCCCATTAAATATGCTCCATTCCTTGAATTGAATGTGGTAGGAATAAATCATATGTATGCCTCAATTTGCTTTTGTAGTAGATATCATAATTTGATATGCTTAAGGCAAGATTATATTCCATTCCTGGGAATGAGAATTTCGATTATTATAAATATAGATCTATACCCTGGGGTGAATGTGACTGTATATACACTTGAACGTATTCTTTGTTGTGAAGATATCACAATCCACCTCTGAAAGTGGTAGAATAATTGGAAGATTGAATATCTTCAAGTTACTGTGATAAGAAACATGAATGCGAAAAGTTACCCAAGCATGATGAAATCACATGCCATAATAAACTAAGAATTTATTGTTTATTGATACAAAATTCATGTCATAGTAAACAAGAAATTTTCTAAAGTAAAAGACGCATGTCATGGTAAACTTGGAGTTTACTAGTACAAATAAATTTATAAGTTGACATGAACGATTATGGCATCCCGAAGATGTGCATATTGAGTATTAAACATATATTGAAGTATTTGAAAATTCTTCATGAACTTTAATATTGCTTGTTCTCATGATACGTTGGTTAGACCAACTAATTTTGAGATTGAATTCCTTAAAATCTGAAAAGTATAAAAGGTGAATAAGGGATCGTTCACCTATAATGTGATCTATTAAGATGTATTAATAACATGATCACTATATATATTTATTGTCAACCTGCAGTTTGACATTCATAAAATTGCTTGCTTAACAAAATTGAGTCAAGAGCATAATTTTCAGATTGTGTAATCAAGATAATTCATCTTGATGATAATGGTTTGACATTGAATGCCTTCGATAAATAGCTAAACCATTGCTAATGAGAACAAAGCTTCATGTGTTGGTCTGAAATATGATATGTTGTATACAATAACACTTGTATGCATTAGACCAATAAATTATGATTAATTTCTCCTCAAAGTTGGTTTTGAGTCAAAAATCACACATTGTCCATCTAATAGTTTTGTTGTGTGGTATACGATTAATGAATACATCATAATGCACAAAGGTGAATTCCTCAAAGAAGATGGAGGATGTATGTTAGTTGTCCTAACATAAGAGGGAGATTATAAGCGGCTAAGAAATATGTTAGGAATTATCATCAGATCCTCTTCAAAAGATAATTCAAGTCAAATGCCGAAAACATCTCATATTAAGCTGCAAGTGCTCCTATTTTGTGTTCCTAAAGGACAAAGTCTATGCATGCGTGAAGCATGGTATACCAATCGATTCAAAATGACATAATCCTTGAAAATGATAAGGAGCAAATAATCATAATAAGAAGACAATGTGCTTTTGAAGAGGCTACGACATAACACTTCATGAAACCTTAGGAGAGGTTCAAGTACCCGAAAATTTTAAGTGATGAGATCTCAAAATATTATGTCGCATTGTGAACCTATACGAAATGATATATCATCAATATCTTTGACACAATATTGACGCAATACTATGAAAGATTACAAGGATATGAATTTTACGTTTATTTAAGCATGCCGATGTAGAAATATTTATTAAGTAACATGAAAGGGTGCATCTTGGTAAGTGAAAACTTATTTGATTTGCACTCTACACACTTGAAGATGTCACACATGAAATATTGGATATTGTCACTTGACAAAATATATCTTGCAAATATTACAAGGCCTGATATAGTTTTTTTGATTAATTTGTTAGCAAGGTATAGTTTTGCTCCTACTAGGAAACATCGAAATGGGATCAAACACATGGTCTTATATTATTATAAAGATTTGCAATCTCAATCTTATTGATTATGTTAATGCTGAATATTTAATTAACCCGCATAAATATCGATCTCAAATAGGCTATGTGTTCATATGTGAGGATACTGCTATATCTTGGAGATATACAAAGCAGTCTATCATAGTCACTTTATTGAACCATGATGAGATAATAGCTATTCATGAATCTAGTCGAGAATATGTATGGTTGAGGTCCATGATACATCTCATTCGAGAAAAATATGATTTGAAATGTGATAATGTACCCATAATTTTATACAAAGATAATGTAGCATGCATAGCACATCTTAATGGAGGATTCATAAAAGGAGATAGAACGAAGCACACTTCATCAAAACTTTTCTACATATATGAGCTACAAAAGAATGATGATATTAACGTATAACAGATTCGTTCAAGTGACGATGTAGCTGATTTATTCACCAAGTCTCCTCCAATTTCAACTTTCAAGAAGATGGTGCACAAGATCGGGATGCAAAGGATTCAAGGATGTTAGCATTAAGGGGAGTTAATACGCGCTATACTCTTTTTCTCTTATGAGGTTTTGTCCCACTGAGTTTTCCTTGTAAGTTTTTTAATGAGGCAGCCTATATGCATATTATCTATCAATTAGACATTCAAGGGGGAGTGTTATAAATGTACCATATATAGTGAATGTCTACTTTACCATATATATAGTGGATACCTACTTTACCATATATTGTGTATGCCTATTTATGGAAAAGTTACAAACCCCAAAGTTAGTTTTTCCCTATAAATAAAGGAATTTTCCTTCATTGTAATTGATCCCTAAATAATCCCTCAAGAGAAATAAGAATTACTCTCTCATTTCTCTATTCTTCTTCTTATTTTCTTTATATTTCTTAACATATTTAAATTTTTTGAAGAAACAAAAGAGGTTGTTATAGAATAACAAATAATAAAGAAGAAGAATAGAGAGAGAAGAGAGAGTGATTCTTATGAATAAAATCCTCTATTTATAGGAGAAATTACTCCTAATTTCTCTCTAAAAGATGGATAATTCAAATCCTGATAGATATTAACTAGATCTTAATAGATCTTATCTATATTCTTGATATACATGTAAATACATTTACAATACTCCTCCTTGAATGTCTGACTGATAGATAATATGCCTCGTTAAAACCTTACTAGAAAAATCCAGTGGAAAAGAAAATCTAATGAAGGAGAAATAGTACACATCTCTAATAATACACATTACGGCTGCCTCATTAAAAACCTTACAAGAAAAACCCAGTGGGACAAAACCTCGCAAGAAAAAAAGAGTATAACGCGTATTAACTCCTCCCTCATGAAAATATCCTTGAAACTTTACATCCCGATCTTGTACACCATCTTCTTGAAAGTTGCAGTTGGAAGAGACTTGGTGAATAAATCAGTCACATTGTCATTTGAATGAGTTCGTTGCACGTTAATATCACAATTCTTTTATAGCTCATGTGTATAGAAAAACTTTGTTGAAGTGTGCTTCGTTCTATCTCTTTGATGAAGTGTGCTTCGTTCTATCTCCTTTTATGAATCCTTTATTAAGATGTGTTATGGATGCTCCATTATCTCTGTATTTAATTATGGGTAGATTTTCACATTTCAAACCATATTTTTTTCGAATAAGATGTATCATGAATCTCAACCACACACTCTCGACTTGCTTCATAAATAGTTATTATCTCAGCATGGTTTAGTGAGGTGAATACAATAGACTGTTTTGTATATCTCTAAGATATGACAGTATCCCCACATATGAACACATAGCCTATTTGAGATCAAACTTTATACGGGTCAGATAAGTACCCAGCATCAGCATAGCCAACAATATCGGGACTGCAAGCTTTAGAGTAAAATAAACTTATGTATTTTATTCCATTTTGATGTCTCCTAGTAGGAGAAGAAATATATCTTGCTAACGAATTGAATGAAAAGGCTATATTAGGCCTTGTAGTATTTGCAAGATACACTAGTGCACCACTTGCACCAAGATATGATACTTCATAACCAATTCAATTCGGTATATTTTTCATTTTAGCAAATAATATATTTCTTTTGAAAACTCTCCTAGAGTTTCAATAATATTCAAACCATCAATTTATCCTTTATAAAAATAATAAATAAATTTATCAAAAACTTTATATGCTTCAGGCATTTTGAATCTTTTAGGAATTTTAATATAGATTTTTGTCAAGTGACAATATTCAATATTTCATGTGTGACATCTACTAGTGTCTAGACTGCAAATCAAATAAGTGTTATGCTTACAAGATGCATCCTTTCATATCACTTGATAAATGTTTTTATGCCAGCATAATTAAATAAACGTAAAATTTAGATCCTCGTAATCTTTTATAATATTGCACCAATATTGTAGAAAGATAGCATCGATGATATATCATTTCATATCGGTTCACAATATGACATAATATTTTGAGATCTCATTACTTCATTATTTTTAGGTACCTGAAACTCTCATAAGGTTTCATAAAGTGTATTTCGTAGGCTCTTCAAGAGCATATTGCCTTCTTATTATGATTGTTTGCTCCTTATTCTTTTCAAGAATTATTTCATTTGAAACCGATTGATCTACTATGCTTCACGCATGCATAGACTTTATCCTTCAGAGATACAAAATAGGAGTACTTGCAACATAAATACGAGATGCTTTTGGTATTTGACTTGAATTATCTTTCGAATGAGGATCTGATGATAATTCCTAACATATTTTTTAGCTGCTTATAATCTCTCCCTTATGTTAGTAAAACTAACATACATCATCCATATTATTTGAGGAATCCATCTTTTTGCATCATGGTATTCATTAATCGTATACCGCACATCAAAATTATTAGATGGACAATGTGTGATTCCTGACTCAGATTCAACTTTGAGGGGTAATTAATTATAATTTATTGGTTTGATACATACAAGTACTTTTGTATATAATACTTCAAACCAACACATAGAGCTTTGTTCTCATTAGTAATATTTTAGCTATTTATCAAAGACATTTAATGCCAAATCATCATCATCAAGATGAATTGTCTTGATTACACAATCTGAAAGTTATGCTCTTAACTCAATTTTATTGAGCAAGCAACTTATGAATGTCAAACTGCAGGTTGACAATGAATGTACATGTGATCATCTTATTGATGCATCTTTTCAACATATCACATGATAAGTGAATGAGCCCTTATACACCTTTTATACTTTTAAGATTTTGAGGGATCAAATCCCAACATTAGTTGGTCCAACCAACTTATCATGAGAACAAGCAATATTAAAAGTTTACGATGAATTTTCTAATTCTTCAATATTTGTTTAATACTTAACATGAACATCTGGGAATGCCATAATCGTTCATGTCAACTTATGAACTTGTTTATACTAGTAAACTCCAAGTTTACCATGACATGTGCCTTTTACTTTAGTAATTTTGAGATTTACTATTACATGAATAAAATTCAGATTTGCTACTTCAGAAGTAAATTTCAAAATAACTCTTCTGAGTTATTCTGCCTCATTCAGAGGTGAGTTGTGATACATCATAATCAAGTGCACGTTTGTGTTGAAATAATGGAAATTCTCATTTCCCAGGAATGAAATATACTCGTGCCTTAAGTCTATCAAATTTTGATAGGTTATAACCCGTCTCACGATATTGCTACTTCAGGAGCACATCAAGGCATACATATTTTTCAAAGTATATCATAGATTGCTACCACATCCATTTCAAGAATGGAGCAAAATGTCATCTTTCAGACCTATCATATATTGCTGCCACATTCACTTCATGGAATGAAGCATATTTAATGAGATAGGTTTCATGACCTCTCACCAAATACACATCATTTTGCCCTAACCATCATAATATCATCAATATGTGCACTGAGATTCAAACTCAATGTGTTATCCATATAAATGCGTCTTAGGCATGAATCGATGGGACTTGAATCCAACATATTATCATTCCTTTTAATAATATTGTTCTTGAGGAATAAATTTAAAACATAAACGGTTCTAAGCCAATTGTTTTATCTCAGATCCCAACGAACCCAACAAGTTGTAAAACTTGTGTCATATCGTTCCGAGTCACCCTTATCATTCGTTCATATATCATATGAATTTGCATCATTATTTACCTCAAGACATAATTTCTCTTTACATCTTAAACCAAGTAATTAATACAGTGCTTTGCCACTAAGTAATTAACAAAAAGAGAAAAAGCTAAGCCTTTGGTTTCCTAGTTATGTAAAGTTCTTTGTCGTTGGTTTTTACCTGAAGCTTAAATAAACTAATTAGATAAAATAGAAATTTATAAATAAATAAAAACATACGTTTTGATTCTACCATTTGAATCAACCGCTGGTGATGTAATGGTATTGTATTTCAACATAACAACTCACGAATATAAAATAGATAATACTTTAGCGAATATTAAAAGCAAAATAAAATTGGAATGAGTTAGCCAAACTAATTTTGAGAACGATCCAATAAATTTGAGTACATCATGACCAATTCCCGACTTTACGAGTTGAGACAGACTCGATAAGGTTAGAGTCTCGTGCTGATAACATGTTATAAAATAATAAAGAATAAAGAAAAAGAGTAGAGAGAGAAGAGAGTGTGATTCTTATTTCTCTTGAAAGAGAGATTGATGATGATTTACAATGAATAAAACCCTCTATTTATAGGGAAAGTTAGTCCTAATTTCTTTTTAAAAGATAGATACTTCTTGATAGATATTAACTAGATCTTGATAGATCTTATCTATATTCTTGATAGACATTCATTATAATGTAAATACATTTATGATAAAGTGCAGACTTTCACGAAAGAAAAAAAATGTCGAGGTAATAGAAACATACGTGAATATTCTGTGATGTTGATATTTTTCTATCTCTATATATAGAGGTCTTAAATAAGAAAAAAAATAATAGACAATATTAGTTAGTTTGAAAGTCTTTAAGTTGCACAAACTACATATATTTTAGGAGTCCATATATTCGAGGAGCCAATTTAAAAAAATAAATAAATAAGAAATTGAGAAAAATAGTGAAAAAATGATTTTATCTAAAATAATTTATAATAGTAATAATATCTATATCTATATTTTTAATCTATAATCTATAATCTATATGTATTATCTATATCTGTAACCTATAATCTATATCTATAATATATTAAACGTGTGAAGACACTTAGAAAAATGCTTTGAACATTTTGTCCTTCATTAAAAGTTTCCACTTTAGACAGAATTATTTTTTCACTATTTTTCTCAAAAATTAATTACTATTTAATTAAAAGAAATTATGATATTTAGCAATTTAAATTACTTAGAATTTGACCAACAAATTGAAATGTAGATAATTAGCTTAACTAGATTTCGCCGCCGATATTATTTGTGAAACTTTATAGGGTTGGCTTTATGCCATAACTAGTGTACTTATTCGTGTTTTGCGCGAAATTGTATATTTTTGAGGAATTGATTATGTTAGTTGATAATTATTTCAATAAGCAATATATAAAAAGAAAAAATATAAATTAAGTCACGGTCTTGTAAGTTTTATTGATTATAAATTACTTAATTTTTTTAATGTATAAACGACTCGACCCGTAATATAAATAAATAAAAATATATTTGGACACATTAGAGTAAGAAAAATACTTAAATTTCTAACATCGTTATGCATGCAATGCAGAAGTTAGTAAAATCTTCTTCCTTTTGTTTGATTTTCTTTGGTATAGATTTTTCATATTAAGGTTTATCTAATGTGTATTTGCATTGCATACAGTTCATTAATATTAGAGATCTTATATCTCGATCAACCTTATTTTTATACGGTATTTATTGAAAAAGAAAATAAATTATGATAGTAAAAATTATATTTGAGGTTATACTTCACAAAAGAATTGGAATCCATAATGCAAAATGAAATATATATATTTAAAATAAGTTATGATATAATTTACTGACTTGATGTGATACTTATCTACTCTATTCTATAGAGATTATTACAGAGAAATAAAATATTGAATTTTCAGGTACATGAAGGGTCAAGTTGTAGAAACAGTACCAAGAATTGGACCAATAATTGTCTCTAACAGATATAGAGTAGTGAAAGAGTTTAACAACATTAATACGATTATTGTTATAAATTAATTATTATTTTAATACGATTATTGTTATTAATTAATTATTATTATAGTCATTACTAAAAATAATATACAATAATAGCTCTTCAAAAGATAACTCCTCCTTTAATAGAAAAATTAAGAGTAAACATTTTTTGCCTTAAATAATCATAAGTAAAATACATATTTATCGCATATACATATTTATTATAGTAAAATTATAACATGACTCTTTCTAATCCTTAATCACATCTCATTTACAATGTAAGCAAGAAAAATAGTTTATATATTCGATCATACTATATAGACATGTTATTAAGAGAATTAAATGAGGGAATATATTTATTTTTAATATGAATTAAGAGAAGTTAAAGAAATTGTTTATTTTTTTAGTTTTACATAATGTATTTAATGCGATTAATAGAGTTAGAGTGAATTTTGAACTTTTCTAATATGACACATGAATGATTTTTTTCCTTTTTCCTTTTTAAAGAGAGAATAAAAATAATAGTGTTTTTTTAAACAAAGAGAGGTGATGCATTATTTTTTTTTGTAATTCAGATACATGAATATATAATTTTCTTTCTTTGATTTGTTGTATATCGTCTATAGCACCTTTTCATTCTGAAAATTAAATAACCATAAAGAAAAATAAAAGAGATAAGTTATCTGAGTAAAAATAAATTTATAAAGAGATAACTGATAGATTATACATACTTGATAATTTTTGCAATCAATCATATGAAAAATATTCTCGTATGATTACATTATTACTGCACATCATCATATGTTATTCATTCACATTGAAAAATATCAATATTATGTGCTTAATTAAAATAACAAATACAACATATTTAATGTATTTTTACAAAGTGAGGTTTGGGATATGGTCAATTAAAATGTATCATAAAAATTATAAAAGACTAAAAAGATGATTCGTTCATTTATTCTTTGACTAATTTCTAATATTGTAATGTCATATATTTTAAGGGGCATTAATAGCCAATTACTATTAGAAATATACTATTGATAATACAACTTCCAATCGTGACAAAACATTAGAAAATTACTGTTAGAGAAAAATCATGTGTTATAACATAAGATAATTGTAAAAGAATATATATTTAATTAACATACTTAAATTAATTAAAAACTGACAAAAAAATATACACAAATAAGAGAAACATGCACTAATAATAATAAGAAGAAGATCAAAGTTAGTTAAATTTGCTAATTGAGTTTTCTAATATGTTGGTTAGGAGAGTTTTATAATTTAATATTTTGTAAGTAAAAGCGAGTTATATATGTGATATCTTTGTTCAAAATGAAGAAATAAAATAAAAAAGAAGAAAATAATATTAACTGGAATCAAAATAATGCACTGATAAATCTTTAAAATATTTATAAATCATTCGAACTTCTACGTTACATCAAACTACTATGACCTTTTTCTTAGTAAATCTTCCAAGACAATTGAACTTCCTTCTTCATTTTGATGAATTCGTACAAAACTAATGTGAACATCTCTTTGATGAACCTTTGAAGAATATTGAAAACATCATCTTTTTTATGTCATCTCTTTTGATTATTAAAACATGATTGATGAAAAAGATGAAGAAGAAAATCACGAAAGGAGAAAAATAACTAAATAGCAAAACAAAAATTGAGACAGTGAAAATTTGCATTCAACAACTCCATAGATGATTGTTATTTATAAATTGAATAATCCATAAGAATTAGATAGAAGAGAGTTGGGGAGACACATTATTTGAGTAGAGAATACAAATGGATGGAGGTTTTTTTGTAACTCATTAGATTTGATTAGAATAGTAAATATGATTGATCTTTTATGACTTAGTAAATAAATTAATTAATGAAAAGAATGAAGAAAAAATCCCCCAAAAAAAAGAGAAAAAAGAAAACTTGGATATGAATATTTAAACTTTTAAAGTGTACAATAAAGAATATGAATAAGTAGAATAGTAAATTTTGATACATTTAAGTTTTCAATAAAGAATGAAAATAAATGGAGGAGTAATAATTAACATATTTATTTTTATACAATAATATATATATATATATATATATATTTTGATGATTAATTTTTTATGAATTAAATGAAAACTTGGATTAGTAAATATTTAGACTTTTGAAGTGTACAATAAGGAATATGAATAAGCGGAATAGTAATTTTTGATACATTTAAGTTTTAACTATAAAGAGTAGAAATAAATGGAGGAGTAATAATTAACATATTTTTTTTGTACGATATATATATATATATATATATGTATGTATATATATTGATTTCTTTGAAACAATTTATCATATTTATAATTACCATATACATTATTCTACAATTTTATTTAAGTAATATTATGAATCAAAATTTTTTTGTAGGCTTTCTTGTGCTTCATTATATATTGATTTTGGTTGATTATAATTCAAGTCGTTTTCTTTTAGTTAATATAGCTTTAAAAATTATATATGAATTATATATTTAATAATCGTCGTGTTTTTTTTTCTCTATTGATAATTTCTATGTTTTTGCTTTCAATTGAAGATTTCTGACCAAAAAATAAATTGGATGAAACATGCATGTTGTCACCAAATAAAGTAGTCAAAAGAATCAAAGGTTTACCTTTTTTTACTTTGTTTAAATTTTTCCGTTTATAATTTGCTAAGATATTCAATTTTGAGTTCTATAAAGCTGTACTTTGAAATATAAATAGTATGAGACATGTATAGTTCTTCATTTTAATTTTATTTTTTGGTTAAGGAATGTAAACAATTAGTGCTTTGAAATATATTAAAAGTGTGAAGACCCTTAGAAAAATGATTTGAACATTTTATCTTTCATTAAAAGTTTTCGCTTTAGATAAAATTGTCTTTTCACTATTTTTCTCAAAAATTAATTACTATTTAATTAAAAGAAATTATGATACTTAGCAATTTTAAATTACTTAGAATTCGACCAAAAAATTGAAAGGTTGATAATTAGATTAACTAGACTTCGCTGTCGATATTATTTGTGAAACTTTATAGGGTTGACTTTATGCCATAATTTCTTTGTAACAATTTTATCATATTTATAATTACCATATACATAATTTTACAATTTTATTTAAGTAATATTATGAATCAAAATTTTCTTTAAGGCTTTCTTATACTTCTTTATATATTGATCTTGATTGATTTTCATTTAAGCCGTTTTCTTGTAGTTAATATAGCTTTAAAATTATATATGAATTATATACTTAACAATCGTCGCGTATTTTTTCTTTGTTGATAACTTCTGTGTTTTTACTTTCAGTTAAAGATTTCTGATAAAAAAAATTGGATGAATCAACATGTTGCCACCGAATAAAGTAGTAAAAGAATCAAAGGTTTACCTTATTATTATTATTATTTTTTACTTTGTTTAAATTTTTCTGTTTATAATTTGCGAACGTATTTAATTTTGAGTTCTATAAAGCACTGCTTTGGAATATAAATAGTACGAGATATGTATAGTTCTTCAGTTTAATTTTATTTTTTGGTTAAGGTATGTAAACAAGCTAAGAGTTTAGGTCAAGTTTTTTTGGTCATCACTAATGCATTAAGAAAAAAGGTCTTCATTAAATTAAAGAAAAAGAGTTTGCATAAGCCTCATTTATTTGCACTTGATGAAGGTATTAATCGTAATTACTTAAATTTCAACTATAATATGTTTAATTTTTTGATAGAGGATTTTCTAGGGAGATAGTTTCCAAGTTCCAACCTTTAATGTTGGTGTGCTTGTGATCAGAGGCGGATCTACAGGGGATTCACGGGTGGCATGACATCCACAAACTTCGATTGGATAACTCTCTCTGTGTGTGTATATATATATATACATATATATATATATATATTGAATAAGACTGGTATATTATTTAAGTGCCACCCGGTGCAGCAGTTGAAGAAGTAGTGCCAGTGGCAAACGCGCTGAAATTTCACGTAGTATACCAGAGTTCAAGTCCAGATGCCAGCAGTATTTTGTTACTTTTTGTTCGTTATTCTATTTTCTATAAGTTTTTTTCCTCTTGACTTAATCTTTGTTTAACTCCTTTTTTTGGGTAATCTTTGTTTAAGAATTTTTAACTTAAGTGTAGAACATAATTGAAGATTCCTTCTTCCTTCAAATTTTTAGTTAACCTCTCATCGTAAATCATAATAATGATGGTTGGCATGATGTTATAATTTCTTAACAATAGAATTGAAAATATTCATTGAATGTTGGTAACTATTTTGTACTTTTACGGTGACTGATAAGTTGAATTGAACTCTTGTTTACACAATTTATAGTAATAACAACAACAACGACAACAAACCCAGTGTATTCCCACATAGTGGGGTTTGAGGAGGGTAAAATGTATGCAGTCCATACACTACCTTCGGAGAAGTAAAAAGGTTGTTTTCAATAGTATTTATAAGAATAATCACATTTTTATTATTTGATCTATTTGTCTATACAAATTGAAAAGACAAATAATCAAATCGAAACCCAAAGTCTATAAAATCGATAAAATATTTGTCTTATTTGGGACAGTGTAAATAGCAAAACGTAAAGCAAAAAATTAACTGATTTCCAGTTGAATACATAAAAATTAGGTTCTTCGATAATTTTTCAATGAAATTTTTCTTCAAAAATCTCTTACTAACAAGCCAAATTCCAGTGGAACGCCCATAAAAATTATCCTTTTTGAGTCGTAGCTTTAACGTTAAAAGTGACATGGCACCCGCAACCTCGAAATCGTAGATCCGTCTCTACCTGTGATAGATATAATTCTCCAATGAAAATTATTTTCTATGCAAGTTGTAAATAATTGATAATTTATCGAATTTCAGGTAGATGTTGAAAAAGACAAAGGATACGCTCAAACTTTGACACCGATACTCTTTTGAGTGTTGCTATACATGTTTCTTAATAATAATGCCTTTTTGCATCAATTACTTGTTAATGGAGTGACAAAAAAAACTTTGTGTTCGATATTTGGAAGAGCAAAAAGATACGTCTTCCTTTTGAGTTTGAAATCCCTAGCAAGTAGTCTGCTAACTATTTTTGTAAGATGCTGACTGCAAGTGATACTAGCACACATGATGGATTTTTTGTTCCTCATCACATGTGCTGCATGCAGAGAAAGTTTTTCCTTCTCTGGTAATTACTGATCCCGTGGTCCAGTCATTTTGACTTGACTCTGGAGTTATCTTTGTTACTTGGTACTCAGCTGCTTTGATGCCTTATAATTCTTGATATATGTATGTAAGTATGCCCTGTATTGGGGGTTTGATTAGGGGCACATCTCTCCTTATTAAGATTGTTCTCTGACTTGAAACTAGGCTACATAATTTAGGGCACTTCTTCTTAATAAAGATTCATTGAAAATATGATCTAAAAAGAATTTTTTTAATAACCGTCATGTTCGAGCCAACTTCGTGCACCTGAATTAATTTTTCGAGATACCTATGACCTCCCACCAACAACCACCAACAATAGATACTAGGACTAATTTCTCGAGATATCTGCCTCTTCCCACTAGCAACCACCACCAATTGCTATCATGTAACTCTATCTAATAAGGTTAGGACCATGAAAAGAAATCTTAAAAGAAAATTTATTTTTGGCGTCTCTATGAATAATATGGCAATTGTACCTTTTGATCTCCAAAATATGGCAAAGATGTTAAGATCTTTTTAATTAATTTGGGTTGGCACACACTCTCCTAAGCATTAGTACATTCGCATCCTGGTTTAGAGCGGAATGGTTATAGGCATTCATATAACCACCCAAATTCTGTTTAGGATTGAGATGAATTGGTTGAATCATTGATCAATAGGTTTGTCCAAATATGTAGGGGCTGCTTTAAATTCAAAAAGTTGGGTTTTGTCTTTCTCTAATGTCATAGGCTACTTCGTGTGGTCATTGCTCGATAACTCTGAATGGAGATTGAGTTATACTTCAAGATTCGGCATTGTCTACGTTGATTCCAATACCCTCAAACGATATCCGAAGATGTCTGCATATTGATATGTATTTGGTGTTAGTATTTCACAATTTATATGGTAAGAGGAAACAAAGAAAAATATAAGTGATTTCTATTAATTAGAATGATCTTGAATCGGATCAATACCATGAATAACAACATCGGAACTATCAAATCAATTCGTCACCGAGAATTGAATATTATAACATAGGAAGTTCAGAAAAATATAAGTGATTTCTATTAATTAGAATTGGAGCCCGAGAACTAATTGCAAATGGTCCACATGATGTTGAATAGAAGTTCAAACATATTTTTCGAGTCAAGCCCTACATGTTTTTTTTTATTGTGCTCTCTGTAGCATATATTGTTTAAAATCTTCGACTATAATCTAAAAGATGGTGAGTTATTTTATCTGAGTAAACTACATAATCCTTATAGTGGGTGACTTTATTTTTTTTGTCAATGATCTTATAAAATTATTCTTTTTTTTTTTTTTTTTTTTATATATATAGAGCACAATTATCTATTTGCCCCTCAATATCTCAAATATTTTTAAACAACTTCATACTTATTTATCTTTCAACTTTTATTTTACTTTAAATTTTTATTTTTTTCTTTTTAAATTTTCTCAATCCTTACTTTTTTCCCTTTCCTCCTCTCAACTTCTATTTATTTTTTAATTTTTTTCTCCTTTTTATTTTCTTTGATTCTTTATCTTTTTTAGTTTTTCTCAATCAGTTTTGTCTCTTTTTTAATTTTTTCTCAATCTTTATTTTTTTTCTTTTCTCCCCCCAACTTCTATTTTTTCTTTATTTTTTTTCATTTTCATTTTCTTTGATTTTTTTAAAAAAATATTTTTCTTCATTTTCTTCCTTTTTCGTAATTTTTATTATTTTTTTCTTTTCTTCAATTTATTCCAATCAAGTTACGCCTCACGAGCAAGAGTTGACACTACCACATATTAGAGGCAAGACTTATGACTTTCAAACAAGAAGTTGTGTTTCATGGCAAGAGTTGACACAATCACATTGTATTTTGATTTATGAGATGTTCTATAACTCTTACCTTAGATGCACTCAAAGACTTTCAAACAACAAGTTATGCCCACGGGCAAGAGTTGACTCTACCACACTATGTTTTCATTTATGAGATGTTCTACAACTCTTACCTTAGAGGCAAGAGTTAGCTTAATGACTCTCAAACAACAAATTATGCCCCAAGGGCAAGAGATGACACTATCATATTATGTCTTCATTTATGAAATGTTCTATAACTCTTGCCTTGAAGGCAAGACTTAGTTCAAGAACTTTTAAATAATAAATTATGCCCCACGAACAAGAGTGGATACTATCACGTTATGTCTTCATTTATGAGATGTTCTATAATTCTTGCCTAAGAGGCAAGACTTAGCTCAAGGACTTCAAACAACAAACTATGCCTCACGGGGCAAGAGTTGACACTACCACATTATGTCTTCATTTATGAGATGTTCTACAACTCTTGCCTTAGGGGTACGACTTATCCCAAAAATTTTCAAACAAGTACGTACATTGGGCAAGAGTCAACGCTAACATATTGTGTTTTTTACTTATGAAATGCTCTATAACTCTTGTCTTAGAGGTATGACTCAACCCAAGGACCATCAAACAACAAGTTATGCTCCCTGGGCAAAAGTTGACACTACATTGTGTATTGAGTTATGAGATGCTTTATAACTCTTCCCTTAGAGGTAACACTTAGACAAAGGGCTTTCAAGCAATAAGTTTTGCCCTGTGGAAAAGAGTTGACATTACCATATTATGTTTTGATTTATGAGATATTCTATAACACTTGCCTTAGAGACAAAACTTAACTCAACAACTTTCAAACAATAAGTTGCGCCTCATGGGTAAGAGTTGACACTATCACATTATGTTTTGATCTATAAGATGTTCTAAAACGTTTGTCTTAGACACAAGACTTAGCCTAAGGACTTTTAAATAACAAGCTACGCTCCATGGGCAAGAATTGGCACTATCACATTGTGTCTTGATTTATGAGATGTTTTATAAATCAAGGATTTTCAAACAATTAGTTATGCGCCATGGTTAAGAGTTGATACTACCACATTATGTCTTGATTTATGAGATGTTCTATTGTTCTTGCCTTAGAGGTACGAATTAGTCCAAAAACATTCAAACAACATGTTACATCCCATGGGCAAGAGTTGACACCACCACATTGTGTCTTGATTTATGAGATGTTTTATAACTCTTGCCTTAGAGGCAAGACTTAGCCGACAAGTTATGCCTATGGACAAGAGTTGACACTATCATATTGTGTCTTGATTTATGTAATACTCTATTAGTCTTGCCTCTAAGACAAGAATTAGCCAAAGAACCTCCCAAAAGAAAAAGTTACGCCCAATGAACAAGTGTTGACACTATCACATTGTTTCTTGATTTATGAGATATTTTATAACTCTTATCTTAGAACAAGACTTAATTTGAAGCCTTTGTTAGAGAGCGATTTACTCTCAATATGGGATTTCTGCATTGCGAAATCAAATATTCAAGCCATAATATAGATATTGGAAGACGAATGATTTCTTTTTGAGCCATTGATTTAAATTGAATTCTAAACTCATAACGTTGAAAAAATCTTTTTTTAGTATTACAATTATCAAAAATAAAATTACAAAAACAAAGCTAATTCAGTAATTTGAAGCCATTTGGATGCGTAAAGTACTACGTTCATCCATATAAAAGTTTTTGAAGTTCATTGCTCAAAGGTTTTTCTTCATCCGTTGCTGATCAAATTATTGAAAAATAAATGAAGAGAACTTATAGTTTCCTTCTTTTGCTCATTGTATATCATGAGATCATAAACTGTCCTTGTAAATTGTTAGTTGATTTTTTTACATTGAAATTATATATACAACTTTTTTTCAACATGAGACCACACGTACACTAAATTAGTTATATATTAAAAGTTCCAAAAATAAAACCTTCCTTAAATTAAAGTTTTGCGAGTTGCAGTTTTTTTAAATTTATTTTTTAAGTCCCAAAAATAATTGACTTATCCTACCCCAAAGAAAGTTGCCGTTTATTTTTACTCAGTTTTTTAGTACAAGACCAATTGATATTTCCTATACAGTAATGTAAACTTCTAAACACTCATAACCATTAAGAAATTAATTTAACTCTTTATTTAATGTAAGGAAAAAAATCATAATCTTTAAATACTTCTAATCAATTAAAACAAATTACATAAGAAAAAATTAATATATGATTTTAGTTAATTTTAAAGTAATAAACATTTGGAAAATAAATAAATTACTGTTTATTTATCATCACATCTTTCACTGGCTAACAACTTTCAGACGCACTTTTTGAATGTTAAAAACGTCATTCACTTTATTTGCTCACCAGAACGTGTAGATGTTACTAGCCTGAATTATCAAACTAACAGAGACACGAGAGGCCATAGTGGATCATCTATATTACAAGTAAACATTTCAGCATCGCACATCATGTTTAATCACCTGTCAACCCTTCCAAATATTCTCTCCTCACTGATATATACATATACAATCCTTACTATTGCTGCAATATCATTTTGATGAACGGTGACTCGAAGTCTTGTGGCAGATTTTATCAGGCTTATCGGAACAAAGCATCGTCTGTAATAAGATTTACCCTACATTTTCAAACCTTCAAGCGCTCTCAGTTTTGTCCACTACAGCAAAGCGGTTTTGGTTCATGCTCAAGCCTGATGTCTGTAACTGTTTTCTCCGCTGAATATGATGCAAGGCAGCTTGTCGATCATTACGCGCCTCCGTAGAATCTGGCTGCAAAACAAATTCGATTTATTTAGGTGCATAACTGGACTACTAAACACGTGAGTACCAATTATAGAGGCAGTCAATCTGACACACTTAGCACAATATTCGACATTTCAAAACTAAGATGTGATAGAAGCAAGATGAATAAAGTTCGACAATTGTTTAAAGCTCAGAAGATAGTTCGTTCTCCAGATACAAAGGTAATATTGACCTTGGGGTGTTGCATTAAAAGCAGAGTATCCATTTATTCATGAAGGGAACATCTCAGTGGAAAAATGATCCATATAGGAAGCAGGCGTGAGCATTAGTAATAAATTTAATCTATACCTTGATGGCCAGTGCTCTGTCTAAGCTTTCGATAGCACTATCAGGCTCACCATAATTCAACTGTGCTCTACCAAGGGTGACCCACGCCTGCAACAGACGGAAGAACTAGCAATAAGCACTGGATAAAGTAGTGACCATTCTAGAGATGGTTGAATTTGACTGTTGTCTAAGAATCAGAAGCTTGCAGTCAACTGCTTTTCCGTCTAAGCTTCATTTTCCAAAGCTGTAAATGGTTCGGATATAAGGAAAAAGGAAGGGAATAGAAAAAGAGTCATTGTCTTTCGCTTGATCATTCCATAGAGTTCTAAGCTTAACCTATGCATGCAAGTATGACCAGGAAACTCAAAAGTTGAAAGCTGCTTCCATCATGAGCCAGCTTGTCAGTATGTCACTAATTATCAACCATACACTCCAAAACCAGTAATTTACTACCAAGCGACAACAGAGTAAGTATTGAATTTTCATAGTCTAGGGAATAGGTGCAGGAAGAGCTAGAGGAAGTAACGTACACATTGGTGAACAAATAAGGCTGAAAGTCGGGACTTTGTATATGAAAACTGCCCATGCCGCTTATAGCTAGTTGAAGTTTGACAAACTAGTCTTAGAAGTATCGAAAATGAACAGATACCGATAAAAATTAGGTTAGATTGTTCCAAGGATCCCCCGTGATATCAAGTAAGGATGGTGTGGGTTCCCAATTATTGCAGTGCACTGTGATTACATGTACATCCCTAAAGCAGGTGTATTTACAACAGGTGAAACAATAGCAAAAATGATAACAGTTCCACACACCTCATCCCAGCTTGGTTCCAACTCAGTTGCACCTGCCCAAACAGGAAGCAGGTTCCATATTAGTCATGAAATTATATCATCTGAATTTCATACACAAATGCAGATCGATGACTTAATGAAAGCATTAGTGACCATGGAAGTAGGCTAAAATCCAACTCCGAATATCTCTACGCTAGATACGGATTTACAACAGGAAGAATGCATAAAAGAAAATCCTCTCATGTTAGGAAAAGTATAATAAAAATAAACTTAGTCCTACTCTCTGTTCCCACATTTGGCTAGTATCCAGATCAGATTTGAAATGATATATTTATCAGGTTTATCCATAACCTTAAAAATGCGTCAAAAGTAGGCATTAAGAAAGCTTCAGAGTCTAAAAGTAGGTCTACAACCTTTCATGAGATATAATATTGAAAATAAATCCAAGTAAAATATGTTTATGAATTGACATTATCTCCGCATAATTTGCTTTGCAAATGAGAACTTATTCAAATTAATGTGAGTGTCAAAACATACGAGTAGCAGCTTTTAGTGCCTTCCAGGTTTCTCCAAGTTCCAGCAAAATTTGAGCCTTCTGTTCATGCAGAATGGCACGATCTGGCATCAAAAGTAAAGCAGATTCCCACTTCCCAAGTGCTTCACGATATTTCCCTTCCTTCAAAAGAAAAAATAAGAAGAGCGATTTAAGACAAGCTGCTGGATCATGCTGTCGGAAATGATATCAATAATCAGTCAAGTGTTCGAAAATCGCTTATCCACAAGAATATTCCTCAAGGACAAGTTACCGGTTTCAAAAAAAATAATTCCTCAAGGACTCAATGAGGGTTTGAATGACCAAATGTGGTAAGAGTCTCACACCCTCATCCAGAGGTAAAAAAGATCATTGTAACATAGATTTTGAGGTGGTAAGAGTCTCAAACCCTTATCCAGAGGTGAAAAAGATCATTGTAACATAGATGTTGAGGTTTCCAAGAAGGTCATGTGCGCATAGCCTCACTCTCTTAACCGCAACCAGGCTATCTACAAGAGAGCTGACATCCAACTCAACTCAACATATACTTTTGTTTTTTTGAAACTGGTAATGTTGTATTCCTCAGCATTTACGATCTGTTGGAGACCTCAAGGGCTGCCGCTACAACAGTAACTCCGGAGGCTAAGGTAATTGCTATTAATTCTTTTGTGAAAATGTTGACTAGTACTGAGATGGCTGCCCGATGTGCAAAAGGTTGTGCTTCAACTGTGATGATCCTTATGTTCAACACCATCAGTACAAAAAGTTAATTTGGCTGGAAGTAGAGGATGCGGAAATTTTGAAGATGAATCAACAGAAAGTGGAGAGCCTTCCATCTCACTCCATGCCATCACACGCAAACAGCATGCAGATACTAGGCTGTTGCAAGCTGTAATTGATAAGATATTGGAATCTGAAGATGTATCAACGAATAGTGGAGAGCCTGCCATCTCACTCCATGCTATCATAGGCAAACAACATGCCGATACTATGCAGTTGCAGGTTGTAATTGATAAGAAGTTGTTGCTTAGCTTATTCGATTCGGGCAGTACACAATTTTATTAGTTCTACGGCTGCCCAACATTTAGACTTGCTAATACAAGCATGAAGAGCATAAAAGAGTACAAGGTATTGTCAAAGGTTCAAGCTTCGGAATTGGCAAGTGTTTGGAGCCTTTTAAAGCCTTGGCAAGTTGAAGGAGGAGAAGGGAACCATTACACTCAAGAGGCGCCTTACTTGAAAGACAAGATGAACCTTGAACATTATAATTGGACACTCAAGAGGCGCCCGTTGTTAGGGCTATTATGGTCCTTTAAGACTTTTTTTTTACACTCCAAAGGAGCACCCTTCATTAAGGGTATTTTAGTCTTTGTTTTGTAATAGTATAAATAGGCACCTTAGCTCTTATTTTCCTTAGTTTCGACATAATGAATTGAGTGAATTTTCAGATTGTAATATTAGTGTTAGCTTGTAGTATTCTCCTTCTCCTTAAGAGAGAGAAACCGAATTAGGGTTAGCACAATTGATGGATTTCACTTGTGTTGACAAATTGGTAAGCAAGGTGGGTTTTGAGGAGTGTGAATTTCCTTGTTCCACCTAAGAGGAAGGTTTAAGCTTCTATTGGTGAGGTGTGATTGATGGTTTGATACACCATCTTTTGTTAATCACTTGGTAGAAGTAAGGGTCTTTCTATCTATCTTTACGTTTATGCAATCTTCTTCTTCATCCCCTTTCTTTTGTGTTGTTTTTGCTTGCTGATTTTTGAATCTTGTGTGTCCATTTCTTGAATTCCTAGATGATACAAGCATGAAGAGCATAAAAGAGTACAAGGTATTGTCAAAGGTTCAAGCTTCGGAATTGACAAGTGTTTGGAGCCTTTTAAAGCCTTGGCAAGTTGAAGGAGGAGAAGGGAACCATTACACTCAAGAGGCGCCTTACTTGAAAGACAAGATGGACCTTGCACACTATAATTGGAGGCGTCCATTGTTAGGGCTATTATGATCCTTTAAGACTTCTTTTTTACACTCCAAAGGAGCACCCTTCATTAAGGGTATTTTAGTCTTTGTTTTGTAATAGTATAAATAGACACCTTAGCTCTTATTTTCCTTAGTTTCGACATAATGAATTGAGTGAATTTTCAGATTGTAATATTAGTGTTAGCTTGTAGTATTCTCCTTTTCCTTAAGAGAGAGAAACCGAATTAGGGTTAGCAGAATTGATGGATTTCACTTGTGTTGACAAATTGGCAAGAAAGATGGGTTTTGAGGAGTGTGAATTCCCTTGGTCCACCTAAGAGGAAGGTTTGAGCTTCTATTGGTGAGGTGTGATTGATGGTTTGATACACCATCTTTTGTTAATCTTTTGATAGAAGTAAGGGTCTTTCTACTATCTTTACGTTTATGCAATCTTCTTCTTCCTCCCCTTTCTTTTGTGTTGTTTTTGCTTGCTGATTTTTGCATCTTGTGTGTCCATTTCGTGAATTCCTAGTCTTCTCTTGTATCACTTGCCTATACAACGTCAAAAAAATCTCTATGTGTCAATGGCAAATGGAGAGAAAATTTCCAGTTTGGACATTAGCATGGCAGTTCAATTTTCTGTAGCTAAACATTTCTTCAATGTTAATTTATATGTGATTCCTTTGGAAGCTTTTGATAATGTCCTAGGGAATCAAGTGGCTACAAAGACTAGGCCCTATTCTGTGGGATTTTGCATTATTGACCATGAGCTTTCAATAAAAGGGAAGCAGATCATTCTACATGGACAACAACAATTATTTCAGCCACACCTAATCTTTTGTAGGATTCTAAGCAAGGTGAGCTCGAGAAAGTATTAGCAGAATTCAATGAGCTGTTCCAAGAACCTATAGGTCTGCCTCCTATGCACTCCTGTGATCATCGCATATGTTTATGGCCGGGAACTGATCCGGTGGTAGTTCGGCCCTAACGATACCATCATTTTTAGAAAGATGAGATTGAGAAACAGTGTGATCAAATGCTCCTGCAAGGCATTATTCGACCCATTCATTCCCCATTCTCATCACCTGTACTGCTGGTCCGGAAACATGATGAAACAAGACGCTTTTGCGTGGATTATAAGGAGCTAAATGCCAAAACAATAAAGGACAAATTCCCTATTCTAGTGGTGGAGGAATTACTTGAAGAATTGCATGGCACACAATTTTTCACCAAGCTTGATTTTCGCTCAGGTTATCATCAAGTCCACATGGACTCCGCAGATGATGAGAAGACGACTTTTAGAATATATCATGGTCATTTTGAGTTCCTTGTCATGCCATTCGAGTTGACTAATGCTCCTTCTACTTTTCAAGCATTGATGAATAAGGTATTCCGAAGGTACCTACGTCAATTTGTATTTGTATTTTTTGATGACATCCTTGTGTATAGCAAGACTTAGTATTGTCTGGCACACATTCGAACTCGTCTTTGAGTTGTTGCAAGCTCATAGCCTACAACAACAACAACAACAACATACCCAGTGTATTCCCAAATAGTGGGGTATGGGGAGGGTAGAGTGTACGCAAATCATAACACTACCGCAAGTGAAGTAGAGAGGCTGTTTCCGATAGACCCCAGCTTAGGGCCAATAGCACTATAACAAACACAAAACATAGATGTATATAAACTAGTACAATATGCAAAATAAACTAACACCGCTAGCTACAAGATAATACTACAACCACAAGATAATACTAAAACTATCTATCTGAAAACCACAAACATCACTCAGCACCCACGAACAAGAAACTTCCAACACAAATAAAGAACACTCCCCTACTATTTCTGACGCACTCCCACCCCCTAACCCTCTATCCTAATTCGCATCCTCCACAACTTCCTATCAAGGGTCATGTCCTCCGTAAGCTGTAACTGCTCCATATCATGCCTAATCACCTCCCTCCAATATTTCTTCGGCTTACCTCTACCCCGCCTAAAACAATCCACAGCCAGTGTCTCACACCTCCGCACTGGAGCATCAGAGCCCCTCCTCATCATGTGCCCGAATCAATGTAACCTCACTTTCCACATCTTGTCCTCCACCGAAGCCACTCCCACCTTCTCCCGAATAATCTCATTCCTCACCTCATCTTTCCTGGTATGGCCACACATCCATCGCAACATCCTCATCTCCGCCACCTTTAACTTTTGGATGTAGGAGTTCTTAACTGGCCAACATTCCGCTCCATACAACATAGCCGGTCTGCCACTCTGTAGAACTTACCTTTAAGCTTCGGGGGCACCTTCCTATTACACAAAACTCCCGAAGCGAGTATAAAAAAAATCCAAATGCTCTTTTGGTGAAAATCAAGTAGCTTATTTGGGCCACTTAGTCTCCATCATAGGTGTGCCAGCTAATGCTAGCAAAATTGAGGCCGGATAGGCTGGCCTCACCGCAATCAACAACAGCGTTGCAGGGATTCTTAGGCTTGACAGGATATTATCGTAAATTCATCAAGAATTACAGTCTAATTGCTGCCCCTTTAACAAGTCTGCTTAAGCAACATGCTTTTAAGTGGAATGATGATGCACTTGCTTCTTTCAAAACTCTTAAAAAAAGGCATTAGTTGCTGCCCCAGTGTTACAGTTACCAACTTCAATGAAGAATTTGTTATTAAGTGTGATGCCTCGGGTGTTGGAATAGGAGCAATCCTTCAACAACAAAGCCACCACATTGTTTTTTTTAGTCGAAAGCTAGCTGACCAACTCTTGAAACTTCCAGCTTATGAGCGTGAATTGATAGGCTTGACAAAGGCAGTTCAACATGGGAGGCCTTATCTCTTGGGTCGAGCCTTTCTAATTCAAACAGACTATTACAACCTTAAATACCTGCTAGATCAACGTCTTACTACTTCCAATAACATCGGCTTAGCAAGCTGATGGAGTTTGATTTTCGAGTGGACTACAAGACTGGGAGATTGAATATTGCAGCAGATGCATTTTCGTGGCGAGGAGAGGTTGGAGCTATGTTACTTGCTATTTGACAGCCGAAAGTTCTGATATTTGAGGAAGTCCGGGCAGAAATCGAGCAGTTAGTCACCAATTCTTCAGGAATTTCAAGCTAAAATTGAACAAGGAGAGATGAATGGTGATTTGGTGTTCGAGATGGGTTGTTGTTCTTCAAAGATAGGGTCTATCTCTTGCCAAACTCACTATTGGTAAGTTATGTCTTATCCGATATTCATGATAGCACCCATGAAGACGTTCCGAAGACCATGCTATGTATTCACAAGGATTTCTATTGTCCAGCTACGAAGACAACTATCAAGGATTATGTTGCCGCCTGTTCAGTTTGCCAGCGTAATAAGGCTGTCAATTTGAATTCGGCGGGATTGTTACAACCTTTACAACTGTCTAATCGAATCAGGTTGGATATCTTGATGAATTTTATAGATGGTCTGCCAAAATCAGGTGGTAAAACAATGTTATTGGTGGTTGTGAATAGATTCTCCAAAAAATATACCTATTTTATCTCCCTTGCTCATCCATATAACACATATTCTATAGCAAGGATTTTCTATGAGAATATTGTTCGTTTACATGGGATGCCAGGATCAATTGTCACTGATTGAGATGCCCTTTTCACTAATACGTTCTGGAAAGAATTGTTTCGTTTATGTGGGACTAAATTAAACTATTCATCTGCTTATCATTCACAATCGGACGGTCAAACTGAGGTTGTTAATTGCACGATAGAGATGTATTTGCGATAGTCCTACGAGACAGACTGGATTCCCTGGGCTGAATTTTGCTACAACACTTCTTACCGGTCAACACTTCACGCATCCCCATTTCGAGTTGTTTATGGCCGTGAGCCTCCTCGATTGCAATCATACACGGCTGGTTCATCTCGAGTTGATGATTTAGACCGAGCATTAATTGATCGAGATGTTGCCTTATCGAATTTTTGAGCTAAGCTCCAACAGGCGCAACACAAGATGAAAACAATTTATGATAAGGGACATCGCGATGTGAAATTTTCTCCAGGATCTTATGTCTGGTTACGTCTACATCCATATCGCCAAAAAACTTTTGCTAGTTGCGTCCATCATAAGCTTGCACCAAAATATTATGGTCCTTTTGCAGTTTTGAAGCGCATTGGGTCTATTGCTTATCAGTTTGGTTTACCTGCAGGTTGCAAACTTCATGATGTGTTTCATGTGTCACTGCTCAAGCCATTCAAGTGTGAGGTACCTACAACTCCACTTACTCTTCCACCAGTCGAAGAAGGATGTGTTGTTCCCACCCCTTGCTTCGAGCTCAGATCGCGTCTAAATCGTGGTAATTGAGAAATTCTGGTGCAGTGGTGAGGCTTATCTGTTGAGGACTTTACCTGGGAGACGGTGCATCATTTCAAATCTGTCTTTCCAGACTTCAAGCTTGAGGACAAGCTTTTTCTTCGGGAAGGGATAACGTTATTGATGCTTTTTGTGGGAAAACAATATTCCAGATGCAAGAATTAATAGGATTAATAGGACTGATAATGATTAATATGTTATGAATTATTCTATTAGTAGAATAGAACTTCCCTGAGTGGATTAGGACTCTTGTTAATGCAGTTTTATATGGCTTTTTCTATTTCTAGTTTGTTAGGACTCTTTGCTATTGTAAACCTTCACTTAAGAGAGTTGACATTACTAATAAAACAAGCTGGATTTTATCAAGATAGTCGGGACTTTCTCAAACAAGTTCCCAGGTCTTTAGTTTCCTGAATGAACTGCAAAATTCAGCAATCATAGGCAAGTCACGAAACAAAAACAAGGGCTTAGACCATAACGTTAGGTCTGACTTCCAAGTTAATTATCCAGATCCAGAACTAGGGGCCATAACACTGTATTAAGTCTCACTTTCTGCAATACTTTACCTTTATCATAAAAAAGAAGTCATACATTCTGCAATACATTTACCATTGTGCTTAGCATTTCCTTAAAGTGTCATGCAAAATATACTTCATATCAAGGTCAATTCACACTCAACTTACCATCGCGTTAAACCTAATCTTTAAGAAAGTATTAGTGAAACATTACTTATCCCCCCTTCCTCCACAAAAAAATGTGTTAGTTGGCAAGTAGTTGTGCATATTCTTACTTTCAACAATACAAAGAGGCTAGTTTCAAGACTCAACTCTTCACTTCAGTTCACCGTCTTACAATAAACTTACTGCAACGTTGACCCCCGTTTTTTTTGTGGTGGTGGGAACTGCAGTACAACCAGTTGGCAAATAGCCTTCCTTTTCCACATTGCAAGACAACTATTTGAAAGACTGAACTATTGACACACACACACACAGAGACACACACTCACACTTCTCTTTTTGTAAATGTTTGATTCATTGGATTAAAAATGAGATATACGGAGCATAATATAAAACTTGTGCTTGATTTTACGTTACTAGGTGGGAATACATTGGGTATGTTGTTGTTGTTGATTTTACAATAGATGAACTTGGATAAACTTTTATTTACAATTTTAACCCTGAACTTCTTAAAAGATTTTGAGAAAAGAGCTTTGGAGAACAACATTTTCGTCATTTGATTGCTTTATACCAGATATCTAATCCTTGGACTGTTATCTTGCATTGAATGTCATTAGAAAATAATACTAAAATTGTGGTATAACTAAATCCAAGAATTTCTTAAACTAAAAACAAAAATTCAATTAAAAAGGGGATTAATTAATCCTGCATTGAGTGCATTCTACCCCTGGATTATTTTTTTATCCCATGAACCAAATGATTCCTAAATGTTTTTTTGTTAGGTGTAATAAGGTTTAGGTAATGGGATGTTATACAAATCTGGGGTCAGGGCATGCCCCAGCCCTCAACAAAGAGTTACCCTGGATTTATAAAATGCCCAACAAAATGAATTGTTGGCAGCAGGAAATGATTTTGTCCTTTCAAGCGAAACATGCAATATGCTCAAATAACTTAATTACCACAGAGACATAAGTTGCTAAGTTAAAATATTTACCTACTTACTTAGAATGACTCTTTCCTCCTAAGACCTTACTGAGGCAAAAAGTAATATGTTGAGATCTTATTCATCCATAAGAAAAAGAGGAAACAAGGACAAACATATAGAAGAAAACAGGCTACCCAGTTAAATATGTGCATCCAATACCACATGTATCAATAGAACAACTACTCTAGTTAAGTTCAGTAATCAGATGAAATAAAAACGGCCCCAATACTAATGACACACACAGCCTGCCTTACTATGGAGTTCCTAAGAAGATAGAGTTACTACTGTTGTGAAGTAAGAAGGAGAAAAGGAAGAAGAAAAGAGAGAAGGAAGAGAAAGAGGAAGTGAAGAAGAAATAGAGACAAAGAAATAGCGAGAGAAAGAGAGACAAAGGTGGGAATTAGAGAATATAGAGAGGGGACGACAATGCACCCAAGGGTATCGCTAAGTAGTTGAGGAGACAATGGCGGCCATGGTGTATGAGGATTCAATGAAACTGAGGCAAAAAGTTTGGTGATACTTATGTATTTGCCTAAACCTTGGTGAACAGCGTTATTATGCGTGGATGTAGAGATCAATGAAATACTTGATGTGCCTGCGTATTGGTCCGCACACCACTTCTATATCAAGCTGATCAGAATACCGATTTAATTCTTAAATATTCAAGTATGTTCAAAGAAGTAAATGAAGTTTAAATAGGGGTAATAAACAGTGTAGAACTATTGAAATTGAAATCACTGACACCCCATCAAAATAATACTAAAAAAAAGCCTCATCTCTAACATAACAGAATCACTTATCTTATTTCTAACAAATAGATATCGATAAACGAAGTGGAACTCGCTCTCCACACCTTTCGCTCACTCGCTTGAGTCGGACTCAATCAAGTGATAACTATATCATCCATCTAAAACTAATCACAACCTATTTTTCAACCTTCACCTTCAATTCCTTCACAGAATTTGTTTTTAACCTTCAGAGTTTAATGGTCAAAACACCCCCAGTATACTAGTATTTTGAGTTTCATACTTGAACTATCAAGTGTGCAAGTGGCCTCACTTCTCCTAATTGAATGATGATATATTTCAGGTTAAAAAAAAAAATGAATAATTGATAATTGAGGTGTGTTTTAATAAATAGACAGTGATTGTTTAGGTATAAAACTAAAAAAACCGGGATACTTTTAAAGATATGTTTTTGACCCTTCACACGAAATTTCAACTATCACATCTTTACCATCAGGAAAAATATACATATTCAACAAATATGTTCACATAACAGAAGAAACAAACAACAATTTTAAATTAAACGCAGTGAATAACCTCAGACAACAACAACAACAACATACACAATGTATTTCACAAAGTGGGATTTGGTGAGGGTAAAATGTACGTAGTCTATACCACTACCTAGTAACCCCCGGCTCAGATAGATTAAAAAAGACAAGCAAAAAACACTTAAAAATTTATTACAAGAGGAGAAAAACTAAAATACAGGAAAAAAAAAAAGAGGGGGTTAAGGGGGTCTCTCTCGTGGAAGATTAAAAAAAAAAAGAAACCCATGTCAAGAAATACCTCAACAAAAACAAGAAAAGCAGGTTAAGAAAGGCATGTTGGGAAGTACCTCAGCAAGCTTATTTCCTTGTTCTTGAAAGGATTCCACAAGCTTCATTGTATCATCATCACCATCACTATGGGATACGGCAACTTTCTCCTTGGAATTATGTGTAGGATTTTCATCTTCGAATAAGGAAACACATCTCTTGTTAAGTTTCTTCTTCTGATTCTTCCATGTCATCTTCATCTTCTTCCCAGCTGAATCAAAACAATTTAAGAAGTTATCCAAGTATGTTCAGAGAACTTTACCACAATAACACAATTTTCGAATGGAATTTCAAATATTTATCATATTAAATTTAAAGATAATTTTTTTTTTTCTCTTTTTCGTTCAATCTTATTTATTTATTTGTTTATTTATTTATTTATTTATTTATTTATGTATTACTACCTTTTAACTAAATATTAGTGTTTTAGGGTGTGTTTTGTATGATGGAAAATATTTTCCATAAAAAATGTTTTCCTCGAAAATGTTTTCATGGAAAATAAGTTGATTTTCTAATTATTTTCTCATGTTTGGTGGGTGGGTCAAAAATATTTTTCGGAAAATATTTTATGATGTTTGGTTGATGAATAGAAAATATTTTTCTATAAAATATTTTTAGTTGTTTGATTGGTGAGAGGAAAAAATGTTTTTTGAAAAATACTACTGACCAATTAACTAGTATATCAGGCAACTCAACATTTAGTCGGAACTAATTTAAACGTAGCAAATAATATCAATATCGAGTATCAAAATTCAACAACAACAGACCCAGTGTATTCCCATAAAGTGGAGTCTGGAATATTGAGTATCAAAATATTACAAAATATTACAAGACCTAAAATTTAAGGAACTATTTGTTACATAATTCAAGCTTCCTAATCAATTCCCACATCTGCACAAAAGAGAGAAGTTTGGAAGCAAATACGCGATACAATATCAAAAATAAAAGAACGGAGAGAAGTTTGGAAGCAAATACACGATACATTATCAAAAATAAAAGCGTGCGAATAATAGTTACTTCCAAATCCTATGAAGCTAAACCAACCAATATGTGTCACTATTGTTGTTGCTTGAATCGTTCCGACCACACCTTACGAAGATTTTGATTTTTGACCATGAGTGCCTTAGCTAAAGTGTTGCTTTGCACCAAATAATCAAAAGCATCACCGAGGAACTCTTCTTTATAACCTTCCATTGCCATAACTTTTTCATACAACTTTGTCACATCTAGACGACTATTAACCATTCTACCGATTACCGTTGCCACTTCTCTAAACTTTATTGATATATCACCTATGACATTTTGCACTTCAAAAAAATGTTTTCTTTTGCGACTTGCCTTGATTTGAGAAGCTTCGGTTACTTGCACATTCTTTTCGATGAATGGTCCTTCAAGGTCACTATCATTATCTTTCTCAGAAAAACTATCAAAATCTATATCTTCGAATGATTTAGCATAATCTCCCCTAGCCCAATCATTTCCACACACAAGAGACATTTCGTCAAACATTTTAATTTTTTTGTTAATGAACTTGTCATGATTGGGATGTACCTACAATACATAGATTACAGAAAATTTGGTGTCAAATTTATTTGATTCTAATAGGTTAATGTAACATAAACAGTTGGGCTTAAAAATAAAATCAATCTTAAACACTTCACAGCTTTATAAAAGGTCCAGCGACTTAGGCCAACTATGATCTTGAATGACAGAATATGTTGCAACTATTCTAATACACTAGTACAGTAGAAGAAAAAAGAAAATTCAGTTGTTTCCTTTTCAGTTCAAATCAGCCATATAAGCTAAACATAACATACTAAACTTAGCGAAATGTTTAATATTGTAGAAATGTTTTCTGTGACACATTAACTTAGCAAATATTTAATATTGTTCTTCCACTATCACTAATAAAACTTGGAAGTAAAATTGACAACTTAAAGTCCATGTCTAGTGTTCAACTGCTTAGGTGTAGATCTACCTGCACTATTTTCTCTCCCTTTCCAAGCTCTTCCAACTCCTGAATTATCTCACTGCTATGTATGAGGAAGAGTATATTTCATGTGCTCTCTATTCTAGCTTCTTGACCATTGAGAGGCCATATGCTTTGTTACTCTTCCACTCTACAACACCCAGAGAATAACTATGCTAGGAAAATAATCCTTACCCTCTACTTCTATTTATTCACTTTGTAAAGATGAACAAAGGGACCAAAAGAAACTTTAAGGAGCAGATATATCATCTTATAGTACAAAATTTATCACTCAATGGCTAAAACTGAAAAACTTGTGGTATATGTGTATATTGCGAATTATGAGCTGCATTACAAAATCTGTTGTTGTGCCTTTTCGAACACAAAATCTATTTTGTTGTTCAATAGGAATAGATGCAAGCACATGTGTTCCATCTATTGCTCCTACATAATCCTATATACAACTTAAGTTAATAATATGTAGTATTTTTAATAAAATGACTTAAAATATAAAATTTTAGTATGTCACTTACGGTAAACCATGGATAATACCTATGGTTATTCATTATCTCTAGTTGGATACTTCCATCCGGTGATTTTATAAGAATTGGATATAGCTTCAAAACTGCTTGAAGCACAGTGTGGAAGCATCGATGAATAGAATCGATTGACCTATAAAAGTATGATCGAATCTTCTGAAATTGTTCATTAAAACCAACAATCTCTAAAAATATCATCACTTGTTCTTGATTAGACATATTTTTGGTTGAACACAAGAAACTATTCCTTCTAAGAGCAATGCATAGTTCATACAACATATGCTTACTCATTCTTATCTGACCTACACAATGAACATCACTTTCATTCAAAACACTATTCATGTAAAATTCTCTTTCTTGATCTTTATTAATATATGGTTCTCTAAGAATGCTATTTTCATGTTTGTAGGCAACAATTATTGCAACTCCGGAAGCTAAAATAGATATAGCTACAACTCTAATTATTGCATCATCTTCATCTTGGTTAGTCGAACCCATCTGTTGTAGTGACCAATGTAATTTCGTTACATTTCGTTTACTATATACAACAACAACAACAACAACATACCCGGTATAATCTCACAAAGTGGGGTATGAGGAGGGTAAGTGTACGTAGTCCATACCACTACCTCAAATATGAAATAGAGAGGCTATTTCCGATAGACTCTTGGCTCAAAATAAAGCAATTTAAGTTCAAAATTCAAATCATCAAAAAATGTATAATTGAATCATATCACTTGGTTTAAGATGGAAATGTAGTATTATCTGAAAACTGGAGATCAAATCCTTGGAAGCATTTTCACTACTACTCACCATGGTCGATTCTGAACCGAGAAAAGATACCTATTGATTTCTGTTTTCTAAATAGTTCCAGAGGAGGATATGGTCATTGGGCTATGCCCCTTCAAATCGCAAAAAATCATTTTTATTTCCCTATTCCAGTTATGGTTGGAACTGTTGTTGTTTTCCAATTTTTGTAGTTTATCAGTTAGGACAAAATAAAAAATGGATGAATCAAGAATGCAATCAAAATGACCTTATTAGGGAAGTCATTTTCCTTCAAGTGAAGGAAAATAAGTAGCTTCGAAAAATGTTTTCTAAATATTTTTTCATAACCAAACAAGAGAAAATGGGAAAATATTTTCTAGAAAACATTTTCCATTATACCAAACACACCCTTAAGGACCATTAATTGTTTTCAACTCTTTGATCACGCGATAATGGACAAGTCTCTCATATAATATGATAAAGGTCTTATTATCATGGTCAAATAATGATAAATTCCTTATCTATATTCTAGAGAAAAGTCATGGTTTTCACCTCAAACTATATACAAAAAGTCTAGGTCACACCCAAACTATGATAGTGACCTATTATACACCTATACTATAAAAAAATGGAACTATTACCTCCCAACGATACCCATGCCCAAGTTTAATGAGTGGAGTGTACTCCACTCGCCCTGTGGTGATGCCACGTGTTTAATTTAATTTTTCCATTTAATTAATAAATATCCCTTGTGATTAAAAATAAATAACCAAGAAAATTCAACAATTCAACAACTCCTCCTTCTTCACTTATTCTCTGCTTCACTTTCCCTTCAAATAACCAAGCAAATTCAACAAGAAAATTCTGATGGCAAAAATTATTCAACAATTCACCATTAAAATATGAAATTGTTGAATTGTTCACTTATTCTCTGCTTCATTTTCCCTGCAAATCCACTTCCTTCTTCACTTTCTTCTCTTCATTAACAACTTCTCCTTTTACTCACTTAATCAAACAATGAAAATCTTGTATAAAAGTCAAACTCATTGTCATCGGGGCCTTTTCACCTTCAGCAGACCCGAAATGCAAGTATTTGGATGATGCTAATAAGGTTTTTGAGTTAATGGAGGTGAAATATGTGGTTTCTTAGAACATGTTGGTAACTAGGTATTCTCAGATTGGACGATTTGATGAGGCTATAGGACTGTTTGAGAAGATGAGGGAAGAGGAGATTGAATTGAATGTTATAACATGGAGAGCTATGATTACGGGATATGCATAGAGGGATTTAGGCTAGGGAAACTCATTTCTATTTATTTTTGTATTTGTAACTACAATTTTTTTAACAGTTATGCGAATTTGTGGTGGGTTTTGTAACTTTGAATGTTAACAATAGAGATATTGTGATTTCGATGATAATTTTAGTAGTGGATGTTGAGTTTTATGGTGGTTGTTTGTGATTTTTGTGTCACTAATGGTTATATTGTGATTTCGATAATGAAATCTATGGTGGATTCTTAAAATTATTGTGGTGAAGTGTAACACTCCGAGAGTACACCTTGGGCGTCGCACGGTGCTTACAGTTCCGAAGGACCACAAGCTAACCCATGAGCTGGTACGTGATGTGAGCACTAAATAACATAATCATAAATGCAGAAGAATAATTGATATGCCATAAGGTTTTAATATCTGAAACAAATACTAAATTATAAATCTGAAGAAATAACTATCTGAGTCTGAATAAATACTAAAATCTGAGATAAATTGAGTAACTAACTGACATATCAACTGAAGTCTGAATATTGAATAACTGACTGTAGTGTCTGAAAGCCTTTAAACTGAATAACTGTGAGTTGATGGGACAGACCCCAACTAAATCCAACTAACTACTAGACTGAAAGAATGAAATAAAATAACCCATCCTTGAAATATAAGGACTCACCACTGCTACTGCTGAGAGTTTGAGAAGTCTAAGCGCGATCTGGGAACTGGGCGTCAGAACCTATGATATAGTACATCATAGCGCAAAAGAAAGGTATGCGATCAGTACTTTGAATGTACTAGTATGCCAAATGAGGCAGACTGACATGCATGGTTTCATGAACAGGAATTACAATTGACTAAATATACATATAAAACAAGAAGTAGTGAATAGAGAGCATGAAATCTGTAGATACTGAAAATATGTGAAATTTATAAAGACTGTGTATGCATAAAAGTCTATAAATACTGAAGGTACGTGAAATCTGTAGATACTGGGGATACGTGACCAAGCATATAACATAAACTAAATAAAAGTCTGTAAACTGAAATACTGAAATAACTGATATCTATAAGCCTTAGTCAAACAACACTGAGACTGAACTACTGGTCTGATTATTAGACTAAGACTGTGGGAGGTATCATCTAACTAACAAACCTCAATCTGAGCTAATCGGGGTCCAACCTGTAACCCCAATTGGAATGGTGTTAATACCATACCATGGGTAGTAACGCTGGATATGTGGCTCCACTATACTAATGTACTATCCCGAAGGACTAAGAGTGTCAAGCCTGAACTGACGAGTGACCTCTGCAAGATAGTCAAGCCTAAACTGACGGGTGAATTCTCATATCCTACGCTGGCTACGTAGATCTGGAGTTTAGGGACTGCTATTAGCGACTCTGCCTATCTGACGGGAAACCGCCACCCTACATTCGCTCTGTGCTAAATCCTACTCCCAACTGAAAGACACTCAAATACTAAGCTGTTTTGAGTTTTAACTGACTGTTCTGATAATGCTCATAATATAATCTGAAGTTATTTTGAAGATACTGAAATGAGACTAAAGATAAACAACTATTGTTTTGGGTTATTCAATACCCCCAGGACTCAAAAAAATAATAGTAAAATGACAATAAAGCTTGGAGGACATAACATGAAGGCTTTTATTAAATATTCATTCTTGTAAACATTTTATCAAACACTCGATATGCATGGTGTACATTAAGCATAAAAATTAGACCAAAACTTGTAGTAAAGCAAAATTTCAACAAAATGATCACAAATCATGAATTAAATCAGTGGACAACAATATTCAAACATATGGAGTGTAGTAATAGACATTAATTTCGCTAAAACATGGTATAGAACAAGATTCATGATTGAAAACCAATTTTAAAGTCAAAATAACTTGAAAAGATTATAAATTTGTAATTAAGATCAGATACTAGGACTCTATGGGTGAAAGGAACCTATGGATGAACATTTAACATACCTGGATTAATGAATTTGAGAGGACTGATGGTGAGTTCTTGAGATTTGGTCTAGAATTTGAGAGCTAGGGTTTCTTAATCTTTAGAAGGGGATCTTTAATTTTTAGAGGAATTGAATAAATGATGATTATTTAGGTCACTTAGGGGTTAAATATCGTGTTTTAGGTTGATTAGGACCGTGAAAAAAGACCCAAATAATCCTAAACAAAATTAAAAACTCACGCTGAAAACTGAAGATCCCAATTTTTAGCTCCGATGCGATGCGGTGCAATCGCGCTGGGCCACTGGAAATCGACAATCCTTATTTTTTCCATTGGGGTGATACGGAGCTATCGCGCCAAGCCTTTAGAATGCCATTTTTGCCACCTCTGCTATGCGCCTTTACCGTGGAGGCTCACTGGAAATTGCCAAATGTGAACTAGGTCCTTGGCGCGATGCGCCAATATCGTGGTCCCTTATTAGAAATTGACAATTGTCATTTAGACTGGCTCCGCGATATGCTAGTGACCAAAATGACAGTGTTTTACAACTGAAACTTAAAATCGCCATAACTTCTTACTCGATTATCGGATTAAGGCAAATTTTATATCGTTGGAAGGCTAGTTCAAATTTTCACGACTTGGTAGGCTCTAAACTAAAAAATAATAGATATTTAAAATACTTTAGGTACGAATACTCATGTATTGAGATTTAATTTATTCTAGGAAAATATGGGGTATTATAATATCTCCCCCTTGGGATCATTCATCCTCGAATGAGATTGGTTAAGCTAGGAAAAACTGATGGACTGAGCTTACACACTGAACGTGCATATCTGATGCATAGAATGCATGACTGAACTAATTTGTATATACACGAATGACATAAACATGATGTGCAACTAAAACTGAGAATGATAGAGAAAAATCTTAAGAAGATTAGTACCTTAAACCGAATCTAAATTCACGGAGAAAAGATGAGGGTACTTGGTCCTCATATTTGATTCTGCTTCCCAAGTCGCTCCTTCAACGGACTGATTCCGCCAAAGAACTTTAACTAGTGGAACTTCTTTGTTCCTTAGTCTACGAACTTAATGATCAAGAATTTTGACTGGAACTTCCTCATAGGAAAGACTGTTCTGAACATCTACTCTTTCTAGGGGAACAACTACAGCTGGATCACCAATACACTTCTTCAACAATGAGACATGGAACACTGGGTGTACTGAAGCTAGATCTGAAGGCAACTCAAGCTCGTAAGCTACCTTTTCGAAATAACTGAGAATTCTGTAGGGACTAACATATCGGGGACTTAGTTTTATTTTCTTGCCAAACCTCTTTACCTCCTTCATGGGAGATATTTTCAAGTACACAAAATCACTGACCTCAAATTTGAGATTCTTTCTCCTCACATCTACATACAATTTCTATCGGCTCTGGGCTACCTTAAGCCTTTCTTTGACCAACTAGACCTTCTCTAATGCATCGAACACCAAGTCAGGCCCTACTACTGCGGCCTCACCTACTTTAAACCAATCAAACGGTGATCTACATCTCCTACCATAAAGAACCTCAAACGGAGCCATCTGGATACTGGAATGATAGCTGTTATTATATGCTAATTCAATCAAAGACAAGTGGCCATCCCAACTACCTTTAAAATCAACTACACATACTCTCAACAGATCCTCAAGAGTCTGAATGGTCCTTTTTGCTTGATCGTCTGTCTGAGGGTAAAAGACTGTACTGAGGTGGACTTGGGTACCAAGATCCTTTTGGATTGCTTTCTAGAAGTGAGAGGTAAACTGGGTACCTCTATCTGAGATGATGGATAAGGAAACACCATTGCTCCTAACCAAATCTCTGAGGTAGAGTTTGGCATAGTCCTCGGCTGATTAAGAGGTATGAACTGGCAAGAAATGAGTTGACTTGGTCATCCTATCTACGATAACCCAAATAGAATTATGCTGATGAATAGTACGAGGTAGACCCATCATAAAATCCATGTTCACTTTCTCCCACTTCCATATGGGAATACTGAACTCCTGTATGGATCCACTAGACTTCTGGTGCTCAATCTTAACATGTTGACACGTAGATTACTTAGCTACAAACTCTGAAATATCTCTCTTTATACCACTTCACCAATAGATCTCCCACAAATTGCGGTACATCTTAGTGATCCCTTGATGAATCGAGTAATGCATACTATGCGTTTTTGCAAGAATTCATTGCCTCAAGTCATCTACACCAGGTACATATAGCCAGGAGTGGATCTACAAAGGGTTCACGGATGGTATGACACTCGTAAACTTCGATCAAAAAATTGTGTGTATATATATATATTGAATAAAATCGGTGCATTATTTAAGTGCCACCCGGTGCAGCAGTTGAGGAAGTAGTGCCAGTGGCAAACACGCTGAAATTTCACGTAGTATACCAGAGTTCAAGTCTAGACACCAGTAGTATTTTGTTACTTTTTGTTCGTTATTCTATTTTCTATAATTTTTTTTCCTCTTAACTTAATCTTTGTTTGACGCCTTTTTTTGGGTAATTTTTGTTTAAGAATTTTAAATCTAAGTGTAGAACATAATTGAAGATTCCTTCTTCCTTCAAATTTATAGTTAACCTCTCCTCGTAAATCAAAATAATGATGCTTGGCTTGATGTTATAATTTCTTAACAATAGAATTGGAAATATCCATTGAATGTTGGCAACTATTTTGTACTTTCACATTGACTGGTAAGTTGAATTTAACTCTTGTTTACACAGTTTATAGTAATAACAACAACAACGACAACAAACCCAGTGTATTCCCACATATTGGGGTCTGGGGAGGGTAAAATGTATGTAATATATACACTACCTCCGAAGAAGTAGAAAGGTTGTTTTCGATAGTATTTATAATAATAATCGCATTTTAATTATTTGATCTATTTGTCTATACAAATTGAAAAGACAAATAATCAAATAGAAACCCAAAGTCTATAAAATTGACAAAATATTTATCTTATTTAGGGCAGTGTAAAAAGCAAAACGTAAAGCAAAAAATTACCTGGTTTCCAACTAAATTCGTAAAAATTAGGTACTTCGATAATGTTTCAATGAAATTTTCCTTCAAAAATCTCTTACTAAAAAGCCAAATTCCAGTGGGAAACTCATAAAAATTATCCTTTTTGAGTATAACTTCAACGTTAAAAGTGACATGGCACCTACAACCTCAAAATCCTAGATCTGCCTCTGCACATAGCCGACCCTGACTACACAAAACACCATCTCCCCCTTGTGAGAAAACCTCCACTTTCTGATATCTGACTGATTCTTTCAACTTAACTAGACTGGGATCTCTATCCTGCTTTTCCTTCACCTCAAAAACTAGAGATGATTCTGAGCTACTCTACACCCATACACTACCTTTTGCTGAATCAACTAAGCGGACACTTAGTCGGGTAAGCTGATGGACTTCCTGAGCTAACTTCTTCTTACCATCCTCAACATGAGCAACACTTTCCTTAGACAATCTACTGAGAGCATCAACAACTACATTGGCCTTGCCCGGATGATACATAACACTCATGTCATAATCTTTCAATAACTCTAACCATCTCTTCTAACACAAATTCAAGTTTTTCTGAGAGAACACATACTGCAAGATTTTATGATCTGTGAATACATCAACATGCACCCCATACAAGTAATGCCTCAAAATCTTTAAGGCAAACACTACAACTGCTAGCTCAAGATCATGAGTAGGGTAATTCTTCTCATGGGGTTTAAGTTGTTTGGAAGCATAAGATATGATCTTACCTCTCTACATGAGGACACAACCCAAACCCACTCTGGATGCATCACAGTACACAACAAACCCATCTGAACCATCTAGCAAGGTAAGGACTGGGGCTGACATGAGTCGAGTCTCCAACTCCTGAAAACTCTTCTCACAGAAATCTGACCACTGAAACTTAACTTTCTTCTGAGTCAATATGGACATCGGGGATGCAATGGAAGAAAACCCTTCAACAAACCTACGGTAATAGCGAGCCAAACCCAAGAAACTCCTGATGTCTAAAGAAGAAATGGGTTTAGGCCAGTTTCTCACCGCTTTGGTCTTTTGAGGATCAACTCTAATGCCATCACTAAAATTAATATGGCCAAGGAAAGCTACTGATCTCAGCCAGAATTCACACTTACTGACTTTAGCGAACAACTGGTGAATTCTAAGAGTTTGTAACACTATTTTGAGATGGTCTGCATGATCATTTTCGCTACAGGAGTAAACAAGAATGTCATCAATGAAGACTATGATGAACATGTCCAGGTACTGCTTGAACACTTGATTCATCAAGTCCATGAAGGCTGCTAGGGCATTCGTGAGACTAAAGGACATGACTAGAAATTCGAAGTGACCATACCGAGTTCAGAAAGCTATTTTTGGAATGTCACATTCCCTGACCCCGAGCTGATGATAGCCTGATCTAAGGTCTATCTTATAAAAGTAGCTGGCACCTTAAAGTTGGTCAAATAAGTCTTCGATTCTAGGAAGTGGATATTTATTCTTAACTGTGACTTTGTTTAACTGATGGTAGTCTATGCATATTCTGAGATAACCGTCTTTCTTACGCATGAATAGAACTGGTGTACCCTACGGGGAGATGTTGGGCCTGATGAATCCATTATTTAGGAGATATTTCAACTGTTCTTTCAATTCTTTGAGTTCAGCTGGTGACATTCTATATGTTGGAATAGATATAGGCCGAGTATCTGGAAGAAGGTCTATTCTGAAGTCATTTTCCCTTCTGGGAGGAACTCTGGAAAGATCTTCAGGGAACACATCTGGAAATTACCTGACTACTGAAACTGACTCAAGAGTTGGAGTTTCTGAGCTAGAGTATTTGACTCGCACAAGATGATTGACACATCCCTTGGATATCATTTCTCTCGCTCTAAGGTATGAAATAAACTGGCCCTTAAGTGCTGTAGTACTACCCCTCCATTCAAGGACTGGTTCATTTGGGAACTAAAAATTAACTATTTTATTTCTACAATGAACTGAGGCATAGCATGAGTGGAGCCAATCCATGTCGAGAATAACGTTAAAATCCATTATCTCTAACTCTATGAGATCAAATAAGGTAACTTTATAAGATATTGTGATCGAACAGTTTCTATATACTTGCCTGGCTACAATGGAAACACCAACGGGTAGACATTAAAAATGGATCTGCTAGAGTTTCAGGACTGACTTCAAAATTGATGGTTATATATGGAGTTACAAAAGAAAAAAAAGCTCTAAGGTCTAGTAAAGCATAAACATGTAAGTGAAAGACCTGCAACATACCAGTAACTACATTAGGAGAATTTTTTTGATCTTGTCTGGACTGAAGAGCATATAATCTGTTCGAACGCTGACCACTGGTAGCACTGGAAGTGGTACCCTGCTGAGTTGAGTGACCGAATAAAACTGACGACTGATGGGACTGGCCTTGTTGGGGCAAATCCCTAACTTTCTGAGCAACTACCCGAAACTCCCAAATCCAATGGCCTAGCTTGCAATACCCAAAGCACACATCACTGCCCGCTCTACACTCACCTTGATGGTTTCTGCCATATTTCTGACATAGAGGATTCATACGGGCACTGTTAACACTGCCTTGGGACTTAGAGCCTGCTGCCCTATCCCGATTATTATTTTTGAACTTGGGTACTGGGGCACTGGCTGAAGAGGGTGCTGGGGTTGAAGACCTCTAATGGAACTAAGGACGATTACCACCTTCTAACCTTCGCTGATTGAAAGTAAAACTACCCGTTCTAGCCCTCTTGTTCTCTCTCTCTTTTTCCTTAATATTCTGCTCCTACACTCCTTGAACATATTATCAGACACACCAAACACAATCTTGCTCATCTTGGATCTGTTATCAGCTACTACATGAGGAACATACCTATCTAACTGAGTAATCTTGAGGGAATACTCCTTTACGCTCATGTTGACCTGCCTCAAGTTAATAAATTCTAACATCTTGGCCTCCATCAACTCCAATGGGAAGAATCTATCTAAGAAGGTTATATCAAACCCTTCCCATTCTACGAGCCCTGAATTATTACCCCTATCTACCTTCCACTGCTTAAACCAAGTATGTGCTATATCCTGTAACTGATATGCAACTATCTCAGTACTCTCACTAGATGTTACCCCCATAATATCTGTTACCTTCTGCACCATATCTAAGAATTTCTGTGGATCCTCTTCAGACTTAGATCCCATGAAGGAAGGAGGATTCATCTAGGTGAATTCCCAAATCCTAGCTGTAGTAGTATTGTCCACTGGGTTGGCCTGAATAACAATTGGCTGTTTATTCTGAGTTGCTGTGGAGTTTGCTAGAGTGGTGAACGCAACTCTGAATTCTGTGTGAGAGACATGCTCGTCCAGAGGATCTGCCTAGATGGGCGGAGGTGCTGGTTGGTTTCCTGTTCCTCTTCTGTTATTCTTTTTAAGAGGCATGTTCTGTAAATAAAAGGAAGAAATGGATTAGATCGAGTGTTTAACTTGAGCTCATGCTCACTCACATGATATGAGTATTGAAAGAAGGGAAACTTTTCCTAAACGTCTTGTAGCCTCCTGTCCATAAGTGTGGTGTGCTACATACCCATGCACAAGACTCTACTTGACGCATCTTTCAGACTTTCTAGGACTTTTTAAAACCTTAGGCTCTGATACCAAGTTTGTAATATCTTGAGAGTACATCCTAGGCATCACACGATGCTTACAATCCTGAAGGACCACAAGCTAACCCATGAGCTGGTACCTGCTGAGAGAACTGAATAACATAATAATAAATACGGAAGAATAACTTATATTCCATAAGATTTTAATATCTGAAACAAATACTGAATTATGAATCTGAAGGAATAACTATCTGAGTCTGAATAAATACTAAAATTTGAGATAAACTGTATAACTAACTGACATGTAAACTGAATTCTGAATACTGAACAATTGACTGTAGTGTCTGAAAGCCTCTAAACTAAATAACTGTAAGTTGATGGGACAGGCCCCAACTAAATCCAACTAACTACTAGACTGAAAGCATGAAATAAAATAATTCATCCTCAAAATATAATGACTTACCACTGCTACTGCTGAGAGTCTAAGAAGTCTAAGTGCGATCCGGGAACTGGGCGTCAGAGCCTATGATATCATACATCATAGCACAAAAGAAAGGTTTGCGATCAGTACTTTAAATGTACTGGTATGCTAAATGAGGTAGACTGACCTGCATGGTTTTATGAACAAGAATTACAACTGACTAAATATACATATAAAACATGAAGTACGGAATAAAAAATAGTAAATCTGTAGATACTAAAAATATGTAAAATTTGTAAATACTGTGCATGCATAAAAGTTTGTAAATACTGAAGGTACGTGAAATCTGTAGATACTAGGGATGCGTGACCAAGCATATAACATGAACTGAATAATAGTCTGTAAACTAAAATAACTGATATCTATAAGCCTTGGTCAAATAACACTGAGACTGAACTGCTGGTCTGATAATTAAACTAAGACTGTGGGAGGTATCATCTAACTGACATGCCCCAATCTGAGCTAATCGGGGTTTAACCTGTAACCCCAGTTAGAAGGGTGTTAATACTATTCCACGGGTACTAACGCTGGCTATGTGGATCCATTATACTGATGTACTATCCCGAAGTACTAAGGGTGTTAAGCCTGAACTGACGGGTGATCCCTGCGAGATAGTCAAGCCTAAACTGACGGGTGATTTCTCATATCCTAGCTAGCTACATAGTTCTGGAGTTCAGGGACTGCTACTGGTGACTCTGCCTATCTGACGGGGAATTCGCCATCCTTACACTCGCTCGGTGCTAAATTCTACTCCCAATTGAAAGACACTGAAATACTAGACTGTTCTGAGTTTAACTGACTGTTCTGATAATGCTCATAATATAATTTGAAGTTATTTTGAAGATACTGAAATGAGACTAAGTAAACATCTATGGTTTTGGGGTTTTCAATAATACCAGGACTCAAATCAATAATAGTAAAAGAACACTAAAGCTTGGAGGACATAGCATGAAGGCTTTTATTAAATATTCATTCTTGTAAGCATTTTATCAAACACTTGATATGATGGTGTACATTAAACATGAGAATTAGACCAAAACTTGTAGTAAAGCACAATTTCAAAACCATTATCACAAATCACGAATTAAATCAGTGGACAACGATATTCAAACATACGGAGTGTAGTAATAGACATCAATTTTGCTAAAACATGGTATAGAACAAAATTTATGATTGAAAACCAAATTTAAAGTCAAAATAACTTAAAAAGACTATAAATTTGTAATTAAGATCAGATACTTGGACTCCATGGGTGAAATGAACCCATGGATGAACATTTAACATACCTGGGTTAATGAATTTGAGAGGATTGATGGGGAGTTCTTGAGATTTGGTCTTGAATTTGAGAGCTAGAGTTCTTGTTCTTGAGAAGGGGATATTTAATTTTGAGAGGAATTGAATAAATGATGATTATTTAGGTCACTTAGGGGTTAAATCTCGTGTTTTAGGTTGATTAGGGCCATGAAAAAAGACCCAAATACCCCTAAACAAAATTAAAAACTCGGGCTGGAAACTGAAGATCCCAATTTTTGGCTCTGATGCGATGCGGTGCAATCGTTCTGGGCTAAGAAAAATCAACAATTCTCATTTTTTCCATTGGCGCAACGCGGAGCTACCGCGCCAAGCCTTTGGAATGCCTTTTTGGCCAACTCTGCGACGTACCATTATCGCGGAGGCTCACTGGAAATTGCCAAATGTGAACTGGGTCCTTGGCGTGATGCGCCAATATCGCGGTCCCTTACTGGAAATTGATAATTTTCATTTAGACTGGCTCCGCGACGCGCTAGTGACCAAAATGATGGTGTTTTATGACTGAAACTTAAATTCGCCATAACTTCTTACTCGATTATCGAATTAAGACGAATTTTATATCATTGGAAAGCTAGTTCAATTTTTCACGACTTGGTGGGATCTAAACTAAAAAATAATGAATATTTTAAAAATTTTAGGTACGAATACTCATATACTGAGATTTAATTTATGCTAGAAAAATATAGGGTATTATATGAAGATGTGAGTTTGATGATAATGTTGTCAATGGTGGTGTTTTAATGGTGATTTTGGTGAATAAAAAACAATTGAAGAAGGAGGGACCCACATATTAAAATGAATAAATAAGAAAATTTAATTTAATTAATATTTTTTCAATTGAAAAAATAAAAAAAATTAATTTTATTAATATTTTTTCAATTGAAAAAATAATTAATCTAATTGCATATATTAAAAAGAGTATTAGGAGTACTTAATGATATAATGACAAATGAAATAGTGACACGTGTGCAATTATGTCATTTTAAGATTTTTTTTCCTCCTCTCACGCACCTTAGGAAAGTGAATACACCTTCTCTGCCACGTCACCTTCTAAGGTGGAAATAGTTTCACCTTTTTATAGTATTGGTGTGTAATAGGTCACTATGATAGTTTAGGTATAATCTAGACTTTTTGTGTATAGTTTGAGGTGGAAATCATGACTTTTCCCCTATATGCTATATTGGCGTAAGTCATTGATAAGCAACTTGTTTAAAATTTCATTTGAACCCCTAAACTCAGTCTTGTACCCATTAAAAACCTTTACTAATGGTCTTGTATCCATTGAACACTTTTATTACTTGAATTTGAATCGTTTAAACACATTTTTAACAATCAACTATAAATGTAAAGTGTGTGTAATGTAATTGCGGTGCTGTGGCAAAATAACTAATTAAATGATGTTTGGCATATGCATCCAAAAAATTATTTTAAATTCACTATATATATATATATATATATATATATATTAACACTCACCTACTGGTTCCCCCATCCACCGACCCTTCATACCTGCCGGACAGTAATGGCATTTAGTGTCATCCCCCTGATCTTCCTTTCTTTCCCACACATCAATTTATATTTATTGTTATTTTCTTCTTCTTCTTGTGTTGTGGATTCTTTAGAGTTTGAAATCTTTAATAATTTCAAAGAAAATAATTTTAAATTCATATTAAGTTACCAAAAAAATGAAATTTCACCAAAAAACTTTTTGACCAAATTTAATCTTTATATTACTGATGAAATTTTATTCTGCATCTTGAAAAGGGAAGTGACGGAGGAATTTGGCCGGATAAATGCACGCTATTGAAAAACTAAAAAGATATAAACTTTGGATTAAGAACAACGGCTAAGAGGAAAGGGGGGAGGGCGAGGGAGGGGGCCGTTTCTTTTATTACTTTTAATTAAAAATTATTAATTGTATTAACAAGATGGTTAAGAATTAAAAAAAAATTATAGATGAAGAAGACGACAGCTGAGAGAAGAAGGGGGAGGAGGAGGGAGGGGAAGGAAGGGGGCTGTTTTTTTTTTTTTCAATTAAAAGTTGTTATTATTAGAAATAATATTAATGAAATAAATTTAAACGTAATTTTTTAATTAAAATAAAAATAAAATGTCATTTGATGCTTTATTCACGTGCCCTGAAGAAAGTGTTATTCACTTTCCTTGCCACATCAGCATTTGTGCCTGATAGGTATAGATTTTGAATAATTTAAGTGTTTGATAGGTACAAGTCTAAATTGAGGGATACAAGTGAAATTTTGAAACAAGTTTAAGAGTCTATCAAAAGCCTTTTATATATTATTAATCACAAAGAATGTAGCCCTCTCATTCACCCAAATGTTAGCATATAATTCGTCCAAATGTCATCAATTAAAATATCCATTGCAGTTACTCTAATTTCTTTTTTATTGTTTTTAGGGATAATACCCACGAAAATACCTGAACTTTGACTGAATTTCCAGTGGAGCATACTGAACTTTGCGGGGGTTCTATTACCCCTTAGACTTTTTTAAAGTGGAATTAATACCCCCCTGAAACTCTATTCCCAGATTTGGCTTCCGAAGGTGTGACACACGCACCCTTTCTTCTCCATTTTTATTATTTTCACTATTACAACCATATTACTCCTACAAACAACATTGGTAATACTACATTACAAATTTTCATCATATTTTCACCAAATTCTTGATTCTTCATTCTTGAAATTTTACTTTTATTTAGTTCATTAAGAAAAATCTTTTCCCAAATTTCAAATTCAAATCGAAAATTCTCTTCAATGATTTTATTCAAATCGCAAACAGTGGGTTCCAAAATAACTGAGCATTATGCCTATCAAAGCTCCACATCTCCAATATTTTCTTGGTCCTCTCCTTCGTTGTATAAACATGTTCCCTAAGCTTCCAATTCCTCTCCCGCAGATCCTCCATTAATCTCAATATCAAGTTCTCCGCAAATTTCACTATGAATCCCATCCTTTCTCTTTTTCCCGATTGATTACAAATCCCAAATCAAACAGTAATCATATGTAGTTAAGTTAAAATACAAATAGATATAATACCTAATAAATGACAATTGGAGAATACCCATTTGGTGTGTGTGTTGAAATTGGGTAAAATTGATGTAATTGAATTGAGTTTGTTGACAATGACTCATTTGGTGTGTGTATGTGTGATAAAATTATTTTTAATTCAACAATGGAGTTTTTCTATGCTTTGAACCTCTCTCTCGCGTCTCTCTCTTTCTCGAATCCCTTTTTGATTTTTTACTCTACTATCACGATCTCTCAATTTCTCCAATCTCCGATCACCCTCACTCTCTCCATTTTTTTTCCAATTTGCGTGTGTGTGTGCTGGTGAGTTATATCAGTGAGTGTGTGAGAATTGAGAGTGTGTTTATGGTTTTGAAGAAAGAAAGAGAAGAGAAAGAATGAAAAATAAATAAAAAATATAAAAATTTTAAAAGTCAGCAAATTGAAGGGTTATTAAACAAAAAAAAAGTTTTTAACATTTTTAATCACTCTCACGCGCTCAAGAGGCGTGATTACACACACATGTCAAAGTGGGCTGATATATGCCATTAAAATACAAAAAAAAAAGTCTAGGGGGTAATAGAACCCCCGCAAAGTTCAGTATGCTCAACTGGTAATCCAGTCAAAGTTTAAATATTTTCATGGGTATTCTCCCTTGTTTTTAAATAGTTAAGTTTGAAAGAATAGCTAAAAAGATGAAAAATATTTGAAAAACTTTAACTTCTATAAACTACCAACAAAAAACTATAAATTCAATAAATAAATATAAATACTTCTGTCATAAAAAATCAAACTCAGTTTTATATTTAAAAAATTTCAGTTTGAAAACTTATCAAGGTCTACTATTTGGCCCCTTATTGCGGAAAAAGCAAAAACAAATTAAATAAGGCTTTGTTTAAACAAGAAAATAGTTGTTATGTTAATTGATTTTAAAAATTCAAATTCAAATTTAAGTTCCTTTATAATTTTGTGTTTTAATCAAATTGCTGATATGTTACATTCTTTTTACTCCCTCTATTCCTTTTTAGTTGAATCCTTTTATTTTATAGATTAAAATGTCAGTACTTGAACTAACCTTTTAAGTTGTATTTGTAATTGTAATATAATAATGTACAACTAAGGTAGCAAATATATAACCTAATTTATATAGTTAGCTCTTTTAATTCAATAAGTTACCACGGTATATTATCACTCTTTTCTCAACATCTTATTTATTCACTGCACAACGGTATCCTACGTATTACACAACTACAACCCTTTTTATCCTCGATTGTTAACTGCCTTTATTTTTCTTCCTTTTCATCTACAAATTCAATTCATATTATATTGAAACCACTGATTCCTTCGTATACCACTTCAAATCTTACAAACCTTACCACATTCTACAGAAAGCTTCAAATATTAATGTAACAACTGATTCCTTGGTACACAACTTCAGTTCTTGTTTTAATTTATTAGATGGCCAGTGCTCATGTGATACACTGACAAAATTTTAATGTAACAAAAGTAGTATTAGTAAGTGAAATAGTAAGCTATGTCATGTTATAATTACATGATATAACGTTATGCTTCATATTATGTGGAACAAAGATTACATTACTACGTTGGTAAAGTTTACTTATTTGTCTAGTTTCTAAAAGTGTTACATTGATATAATATTTGTTGGTACAAAAGTATCAAAGCTGAAAATGTGAATTCATGTAATTATTGGTAGCAAAGTTGCATCCGTGCATTAACTGAGAAATAGAAAAAAGAGTATTATATGTTATGCAGTACTTGAGATGTAAGACAGAGAAATGAATTCAGTATAAGTTGTTCATCATATGAACAAGCAAGAAGGGTGTAAAACAAATCCTAAATAACATTTCAATTATATTGCACGAATATATAATAGCAATAGATAGAATGTGAAAAATGCTATCAAATATTACTCTGCTATAGGGGTGGCAAACAGGCAGATTGGATTGAATTTGGACAGGTTAAATATGGATCGAGCAAAAATAGTTTGGTTTGCAATCCGTCCATATAAATATGGGTATATATGAATTTAGTCAAATATGGATTGGGTAAAAATAGTTCCAACCAATTTTAATTTCTAAAGCCAAAAACTTAAAACTTCTATATCATATCAACTTAAAACTTTTATATCATATCAAATATGGACAAAGATACCATTTGTCAAATGCTCAATTTGCAAACTAAGGCATAATTTTGTCTTTCCGAGATCTTTCATCTCAAATTCTTTCTTTAGGTAATCAATTGCCTTTTGAAGCTCGATTGGAGTTCCAATAAGGTTTATGTCATTGACATAGACAACAAATATAACAAACTCTGATGTTGTGTTCTTTATAATAACACATGGGCAAATTTCATTACTCGTATAACCTTTCATAGATAAATATTCACTAAGATGGTTATACCATATGCGTCCAGATTGCTTCAAACCATACGATGATCTTTGCAATATAATGGAATACATTTCTCGAGGTTTTGAACTATATGCTTTCGGCATTTTAAATCCTTCGAAAATTTTCATGTATATCTCATTATCGAGTGATCCATATAGATAGGCTATTACCACATCCATTAAATGCATTTCAAGTCGCTCATAGATAGTGAAACTAATAAGATAACGCAATGTTATTGCATCCATAACTGGTGAATATGTCTCATCATAATCGACACCAGCCTGTTGTGAAAAACCTTATGTAAAAAGACGTGCCTTATACCTTTGTATTTTATTTTTCTCATTTCTTTTTTGCACAAAGACTCATTTATAGCCAACAGGCTTAACACCATTAGGTGTTTGAGCTATAGGTCTAAAAACTTTATTTTTGTCAAGTGCATTCAATTCAAACTGAATTGATTCTTGCCATTTTGGCCAGTCATTTCTTTGTCGACATTCTGTGACAGATCGAGGTTCAATATCCTCACTATCTTGCATAATTTGTGATGCAATATTATTTGCAAAGACATAATCCACTATTATTTCAGATCAATTCAAACTAGTTCCAACATCACTTAAATTTATGGATAGTTCCTCATTTTCTTGAGTCTCAGGCTTATTGATTCCTTCAGGGATATCAACATTGCTCAAATCTTGAACTTCCATATGTGGATCTTTCGTAGTGTCATCTTGACCATTTATTTTTATTTTTATAGAATTTCGATCCTTAGAACCTAATGGTCTACCATGCTTCAAGCGTGCTTTCGATTCATTAGCTATGACACTAGTGGATGGTCCTTTAGGGACATCAATTCAAATTGGGATATTCTCTGCAGGAATATGTGATTTAGTGATTCTTTTCAAATCTGTAAATGCATCTGACATTTGATTTGCAATTTTCTACAGATGAATAATCTTTTGTACTTCTTGCTCACAAATAGAAGCACGTGGATCAAGATGAGATAGTGATGGATTTTATCACAAAATTTCTCTTTTGATGTCACTATCTTCTCCCCCGAATTTTGGAAAAACTATCTCATCAAATCGATAATCTGCAAATCAAGCAATGAACATATGTCCCGTTAATGGTTCAAGATAGCGAATAATGAAGGGTGATTCAAACCTAACATAAATTTCTAACCTTCTTTGGTGGCCCATCTTGGTGCGATTTGGTAGTGCTATAGACATATATACACCGCACTCAAAAGTTTTCAAATGAGATATATTAGGCTCTTGACCCAAAACCAATTGCAACGGAGAAAATCTATGATAATTTATCGGACTAAGATGAACAAGTGTTGCAGCATGCAAAATTGCATGACTCCAAGCAGAAGTGGGCAACTTAGTTTTCATAAGCAATGGTCTTACTATCAACTGCAGACGTTTAATTAATGACTCAGTAAGGCCATTTTGAGTGTGAACATAAGATACAGGATGTTCTACTCTTATTTCAATCGATAAGCAATATTCATTAAATGATTGGGATGAAAATTCTGCAGCATTATTAAGGCAAATAGATTTGATCTGATTATTAGGAAACTGTGCCCGTAATCGTATTATTTGTGCCAATAATTTTGCGAATGCCAAGTTATGAGATGACAATATGCACATATGAGACCATCTAGAAGAAGCATCTATTAGGACCATAAAGTATCTAAATGACCTACTAGGTGGGTGAATAGGTCCACAAATATCCTCTTGTATGCGGAGGACTCAATTCTAACTTTTGTTGGAGATGTCCTCATAATCAGCTCGCCTTGATCACAAGCATTGCATGAAAATTCACCATTCGAAAGAACCTTCAAGTTCTTTAATGGATGTCCATTTGAGTTTTTTATGATTCGTCTCATCATTATAGATCCAGGATGTCCCAGATGATCATGCCAAAGTACGAAAGTATTGGAATTAGTAAACTGCCAGTTTACTATAGAATGTGCCTCAATTACACAAATCTTTGTCCAATACAAGCTAGAAGATAAAGCAGGAAACTTTTCTATAACACATGTCTGCCCAGAGACATTCTTGGTGATACCAAGATATTCAAGATTCATCTCATCAATTGTCTTAATATGATAACCATTTTCACGAATATCTTTAAAACTCATCAAGTTTCTCCGAGACTTAGGAGAAAACATGACATTATTTATGATGAGTTTAGTTTCCTTGGGCAAGATTATAATGACTTTTCTGAAGCCTTCAATCAAATTAGCACTGCCAGAAATTATAGTAACATTAATCTTGCCCATGTTTAGATGAGAGAAATATTTATTGTCTTTGAATATCGTATGTGTAGTGATAGAATCAATCAAACAAATATCTTCACAATTTGACAGCTTATTTTGAAAATTATCCATATCTTAGCCTTAGCCTTTAAATTTGAGACAGTAGAGTCTCGTGCTGATAACGTGTTATGAAATAACTAAAGAATAAAGAAGAAGAGTAGAGAGAATAAAGAGAGTAATTATTATTTCTCTTGAGGGATGAATTACAATGAGGGAAAACCCCTTTAAAAAAAACTAACCTTGGGGTTTGTAACTTTTTCATAAATAGACATACACAATATATGGTAAAGTAGGACTATATATGGTAAAGTAGACATTCACTATATATGGTACATTTATAACATTTACTTCTTTCTTTCTCATTTTTTTTCTTTTTTGGTTGTATTTTTTGTTTTATATTTTTTATATTTTCGAAGAACATGCTAAGTCGAGTATAAATTATGGATGATGACTGAAATATTATAATCACTCAGTGTATTTGTATTCACCGTTATTTTTTTTTCTTTTTCCTTTTCTCCCTTTTTCATTTTGATTTTTTTTGTATTCTTTTATTTTTTCCTTCAATTCTTCCTTCACGCTTTTTTCTCTCTCTTCTATCTCTAACATCTACTTCTCTTTCTTTTATTTTTTAATTGTTTTTCTATTTTTATTTTTTTCCTTTTCTTTTTTCATTTATAAATTTTTAACGATAACCAAAATACCATAACCGCTTATTGTATTTGTATTTGACCAACATTTATAATTTTCTATTCGTTAATACAACTTTATTTGTATTTATTTTTTATACTTCAAACTTGTCTGAATATAAATACAAATAATAAATTGTACATATTCATGCCTAAGCTATTTAAATATAAATAATAAATTTATTTAAAATATATAATATGATACAAATAAATATAAAGTATATAAAATATAAAATGCAATGACAACAAAAAAGATGAGAAAAAAAATACATAAAGAAAGAAAATGATAAAAATGACGAAACAAGAATGAAAAAGGGGAAAAAATACAAAAAAGAAAGAATGCAAAGAAAAAAGAAATAAAAATGTTAGAAAATAAAATCGATGAAAAAATTGAGAAAAAAAAAAGAAAATATAAGAAACTAAAAATATAAAAAGAAAAAAATAAATAAAAAGAAAAAAATGAAAAAAACTAAATTAAAGGAAAAAAGAAAGGAAAAAAAGAAAAGAAAAAAAATTGGAATAGAAAAAAAGCAAATGATAAATAAAAGATAGAAAGGAGAGAAAATAAAGGAGAAAGACTATGAATTGTATTTAATTGGTAAGAGATGCTATGAATAGGGGTGAGCATTCGGTATTCGATTCGGTATTTTTAAATTCCGAATTTCGTAATTCGGTAATCGGTATTTGATAGTAGATTCCACATACCATACTTATAAACATCGATTCGGTAATTCGATAATCGGTGAATTAAACTTTGGTTCGGTAGGTTTTTGATAATACCATATTAAAGTTGAAAATGTCCAAATGTACGTTTACACTTCAAAGAGTATATTTAATAGAAACCTTATTTAGTATTCTTTTTGTTGATTTTTACGAATATATTACCAAGGTCCAAGAGATTCTTTGGGATTGACTAATACTATTGTCTATTAAGTTGGTTAGACATATTGTATTATATATATATATATATATATATATATATATATATATAATTTGATATTCGGTAAATACCAAATACCAAACGGTTTTAATATCTTTTACCAAACCCAATCCCGAATACCAAAATATTAAAATTTTACTCTCAAATACTGTACCAAATACTGAATTACCGAATACCAATTACCAAATTATTTGGTTCGATTCGGTAATTCAGTTTTTGGTATTTTATGCCTAGCCCTAGTTATGAATTGTAATTAATTAAAATTTAGGTTAAATGGGATAATAATTAGTAGCTTATGTTTGCTAGCCCATGTAGGTCTCAAGAAAATATAATTAATCCATATACTTGTTTGTATATAAATACAAATGATAAATTGTACATATTTATGACTAAACTTTTTAAATAAAATAAAAAATTATTTAAAATACATAGTAAGTACAAATAAATCTAAAGTAAAAAAAATATAAAATATAAAATATAAAATGCTATGACAACAAAAAAGATGAGAAAAAATACAAACAAGAAGAAAAATGACGAAACAAGAATGAAAAAGGGAAAAACGAAGATAAAAAAAAGAATGCAAAGAAACAGAAAAAAAGAGATAAAAAAATGAGAAAGTAAAAAAAAAATATAAGAGACGAGTAAAAAATGAAAAGGAAAAAAATGAAAAAAATGAAAAAGGAAAAAAGAAAGATAAGAAAAAAATTGGAAAACGAAAAAAATAAAATTTTAAGCGTAAGTGGGTGATCTCTATGTATAAATGGATACCCATATTTTACCCATTTTGTTCATATTTGTATGGGCTTTTAAAATGAGTTGAAGTCTATATTTACCTAATTGAAATATGAGTGACCCAACTCAATAAATATGGGTTAAATGGACTTCTTTCACAAACATAGACTGAAATTGCTACTCCTGCTCTGCTACAACTGGTAATCCAAATAAACACTACAATACTATGAATTATTATTTGGTAATACAAATGCAAATGCCAAATCAATAAGACAATTTAGAAAGTTTAAAAAATCATCTCTAAGAGATTTTGTACCGGGCTACAAAGCTTGGAATAAATAGATAGTACATGCTATCTATGGGAGGACGGAGTTATAGAAACTCAACTGCATTTGTTTAAGGAATGTACCTGGACCATTGAAGTGAGAGGTAAGTTAGCAATCTGGTCAAGCTTCCAATTTTAGCAGGTATAATTGGTGATGATACTAAGATTTTAAGTACTGAAGCTGCAGCTAGTAAGATCGTCCTCTTCGTAATAGAAAAGAACTTTTAGTCTCACTAATGGAATAAAGAGATGTCCTACATAATATGTTGGTGTATGACAGTAGTTTAGCAGTAGATTGATGCCTTAAAAGGAGGACACTTAAGAAGAGATGTTGATAACTAAATTAAATGTCAAAAGCATAAAATTAGTATAATTCCACATTGAAGAGAAAATAGCTTCATAAAAACTTCAAATTTTGTATCTTGTAAACAGGAAAACAATACAAAACTCCATCCAAAATTAGAAATATAATGCTTGACATTTTCCCACAAAAAAGCCCTGATAATGAGCATTTATTCAAAGAGAAGCCATAGATTTCTACAGACCAAGTCAATCACAAAAAAATAAGGAAAAAATTAGGCAAAATATGACAACACTATCTCCAACATATTTTATATATAGACAGTTTTTCTGACTACTCTTCACAAACTAATATGAGTCGGATACCTTTTTTTTTTTCAAAAATAAGGTAACATTAAGTTAATGACAGCTACATATGTAAAAACATGCTTAGGGAGTATGATCGTTGCTTGATAAAATCTGAAAGTGAGGGACGTATTGTGGGGGTACAAATACTCTTGGTATCCTAGTTTGAAAGTACATCTAATAATGCATTAGGGAAAAAGTTAATTTCAATATCAAGCATCAAATACTCAAATACAATATTCATTTGTTATGAATTTCTACTGATGCATTCACTTTCATAAACCAAATTTTCATAATAAGTTCAATTCACAAAAAATATGCATAAACAAATTATGCAATAATTTCTTGAGGATTACACAAAAAAACACAAATGAAACTAAAATAATGCAAAATAAGTAAACTTTTTAGACTACATAAAATGCCAAAAAGCAAATTAAAGTTCTAAGGAATAGAAGTTAAAACATCAAAAATGAAAGATTTGGGAGATCAACGACATCAAAAGAATTAAAAATACAACAAAATCTCTCAATTATAGATATCTTCAGCTGATATATATTGTAGTGATCTTAGAGAAAACTCAAAAGCTTTAAAGAAAATCAGTCATGGTTGTAAACATCAATTAGCCTGATGAGACAGAGAAGAACTTCACCAATAAGGAAATTAAGTATTACAACGCAAAGTAATTCAGCAATAGATGAGGCTTTTAGACAAAGAGTAAAATATTTTGGTACAGATTTTGTTATTCTATACAGAGTTAAGTAATATATCATGATCATCTCAGTGAAATATTCATTAAATATCAGCTCAGAATATACTGAATAAATATTTTGTTATTTATGTTGTTATTGTTGATGTTGATTTTGGAGTAGGCTTAGATTTGACTTTTCTCAGACAAATCCAAAGCGGTTTCCAGAGAAACTGACATGGTTGTATGCATCGATTAGTCTTATGAAACAGAAAAGATGTCAAAAATAAAATATTTTTCTCCACTTCTCATAACCCCATCTAACCAACCAAGTCAAGATATAATATTTTTCTAGCACAATAAATATATGTCTGATTCATCTTTCAAAGAAGATAGGTTTTCAATTCTTCATCGCGTTATTGATCATAATTTACAAAGCAAGAGAGTAACAAGAAAAAGAAAAAGAGAGATGATAATCCAATGTATAATAAGAAATTATTTACACAAGTAAACTTGAGTGAAAATAATATAAAACGAATATCCTCTCTCAGTAAAAATGAAAGGCAAAGAAAGATTTGTGAAGTGGAAAAGACAATCCATAAATGAATTAAAATATGTGTACACAAATTTAAAAATTGTACATGAATAAACACACGTGTAATAACACCGATATACATCAGTAGCATGTGAACAAGAGAGTTATATATTTATCCTCACTGTTGGTGTTATATATTAACCACACTTAAATATAAGTTCAAGACACATAATGTAATACCCCGTACCTTTTCTAGCTAGAATCCGTCCCTAGAATGTTAAGGAATAGCTCTAAGATAAATGATGTTTATTTTGTGTAGAATTATTTAGATTTGAACTTTTCATGATGTGGGAAATTGAATTATCTTCCCAACGATATAAGGTTCGTCTAAATCATATAACCGGGTAAGAATTTATGACTATTTTAAGTTCTAGTCATAAAACATCGTCATTTGGACCCTTAGCGCGTCGCGGAGCAGTGTAAAATCCCAATTGTCATTTTACAGTGGCCCTCTATGATATTGGTTCATCGTGGAGAGGGCCAATTCCCTGTTGATCAATTTCTAGAGGTCCAACGCGATAATAGTGCATCGTGCCATGTGCCAAAATTATATTGCAAAGGGGCACCACGATTACCCCGTATTGCGGAGTCTGCCCAGTTCCTATTTGATATTTTCCAGTGGCTTGGTGTGATTGTGGCACATCGTGCGAAAGCCAAAAGTCAGTATTTTTAGGTTGTTTTGCAGTTCTGATTTGGAGTTTAATAGGGGCATTCTGGTCAATCCCCAGGGCCCCAAATCTTCCCAAAACACTTCATTAATCAAATTATAAGGAACTTTATGCTTATTTCATTACTTTTCTCTCAAAAAAAAAAATCCTAGTTCATCAACTTCCTCCCCAAGAAATTCAAAATTCCCCCATTAATTTTCCAAGGAAATTCAAGATTTAGAATTCTCAATACAAGAGCACTAAGAAGCCATCTCCAAAACATCAATAGGAATCCAAGATTCGAGTTCCTCATCAAAGATCATCGATTTAGGTATGTGGGGTTTGAACAAGGATAATTCTTTCATCCTTGTGCCCAAAACTTTATTTTAAATACAAATTTATGATAAAATATATGATTTCATATGAATTTTAAGTTAGGGTTTATACCCATTATCATTATTTGCAAGATCATTAGATTTTCCATGATTTAAAAGTTGAATTACATGATTATGATTATAATTCCATGCATAGCGATGAAGTTTCCAGATTTTAAGATGACTTATGAATGTTTGCATTATCAAGTATGAATTTTGAGACGTTTTAACAAGAGTTTAATGCTTGAGTCATTAGACCCCAGTTAGAGATTGTTGCTTCAAGATTGTTTATGCTATAAGCACCCCATGACTAGATTATTTTTAGATTTTAGATAAAGATTTGACCTTTTGAGTCCTAAGCTAAGATAAAGAATCCACTTTGTTCAAATGACTTGAGATTTAAAGAAAAGAAAAGAGCATAATTGGTTTTCTTACAAACCTTTGTGCTAATTTTAAGGTGGATTTCCTAAAATTCTGAGCCTATGCATGGGAGTAGTTTTTAGTATTGAGTTGGGTATGATTCCAAGGTATCATGCCCCAAAACTACGTGCCACCATAGGACTAAGATTATTCCTACTTCTACGTGGATGACTAAGATAATGATCACTTAAGTTAAGGTTCTATTCCGATGTCAAGGGTAGAACAGCTTTCCCCAACGTGGACAAGACGTTGGACTCCATGTCAGCTCACATGGTTTATGTCAGTTAGAAGAAACTCCCTGATTCCTAAAGTCTCTAAGTCCCAAAGCTTCTAAATTTCAAAAGAAAAGAATGATAGAAAAGCTTTTATAAGACTAAGTGTATTGACTCACTAGATTTACAAGTATGATTTATTATACATGATTTTTCATATTTTGATGTTTTGGATAATCAAGATTATGTGAGTCATATACATCCATATGCATTTAATTTCTAATTATTATAATGTTTACTTATGCATTACACCCCCAAATACTCAGTACATCCTCAAAGTACTGATCTACATATAGGTCTATGTGCTACATTGTATTATAATGTAGGATCATGTGCTCAGTATCAACAATATGAGTAGTTCGAGCATCTTTATCTACGGTCCCACAGTTGGTGGGTCCTCATGATTTGAGGGCCTACTTTTTCAAATTTCCATCTTTTATAGTATTTGAGTTATTATTTTCTATTTAGTCCGAGTCAGTTGGGGGTCTTTCCCAATGGCTCTCTAGTTCTTTATGAGTAGTAGAGACTTATTGGACTATGAGTTTATTTATATACTTTCAGTATTTGTTGTTTAGGCATTATCTACAGTTTATTCGGTTCAGTTTTTGGTATGATATAGTATTATTTCTTGATTAGATGATCTTGAAGTAAGGTTCAAACTTAGTAGTAGGCTCAAAGGGTTAGCTTGAGGCTACTCGTAGCCTTGAGCACCGTGTGATATCCCGGGATCAGATTTTGAGGCATTACAAACTTGGTATCAGAGCTAGGTTTAGAGAGTCCTAGGGAGTCATACAAGCTGTGTTACATAGATTCTTGATCATCGGTGTGAAGTGTGCCACATCTATGAGCAAGAGGCTATGGAGCATTTTAGGAAAATCCTCTCTTTCTTTCTAAATCCATCATGCTTACAGCTGTCTCTATATGCTATTAACTCATGCTCTTTTATGAAAGAAAATGCCTCCTCATCGAGCTAATGCCCGTAGAAAAAATAACGAACTACCTCAGCCCGCAGATCCTTTGAATGAGAATGTGTCACATACAGAGTTTCAGGCAGCTTTCCAGGTGCTAGCCCAAGCTGTGATTGCTAATGTTCAAGGTAATGGTTAGGCTGCAGTCCCACCTCAGTAGGATGGGGATTTAGCCACAGGCAGAATTTAAGACTATATGAGAATGAACCCATTAGAATTCTTTGGGTAGAATGCAGGTGAAGACCTACAACTTTATCTAGATGAAGTAAAGAAAATTACTCGAATTATGCATGTGTCTAAAGAAGAGAGTGTAGAATTGGCATCCTATAGGCTGAAGAATATTTCTTATGATTGGGTAGTGATATGAGAGGAGAGTAGAGGGGAGAATGCAACTCTCATGACTTGACAGATGTTTTAGGATGCATTCTTAGACAAGTTTTGCCCACTTGAGATGAGAAAAACTAAGATAGAAGAGTTCATGAACATGAGGCAGGGTTCTAGACAGTAAAAGAGTATTGCCTCAAGTTCAACCAGTTGTCTAAGTATGTCTCTGATTAGATGGCTGACCCTAAGTCAAGCATGAGTAAGTTTATGACCGGTGTGTCTAGGTTGGTGGTTAAGGAGTGTAGGACTGCTATACTCAATAGAGATATGGATCTTTCTAGATTGATGATGCATGCTCAACAGATTGAGACAGAGACGATAAAAGAAAGAGAGAGAGAGTATATAAAAGGGCTAGAAAAGGGCAGTTTGATTATGGTCAGAATAGGTCTGAAGGAGGAAATCGTTCACAGTTCCAGAATCATTCGTCAATGCCCGCACCTTGTTCAGCCAGTGGTCCTGCACCCATAAATAAGCAAGATCAGTGGGGTAAGTCTTCTATGTCCAGATCCCAGAATAGTGTGAGTGGTAAGCCCAATTATCCTTTATGTGCTAAGTATAGTAGAACACATTCCGATGAGTGCTGGGCCGAGCAGAAGGGTTGTTTTAGTTGTGGAAAGTTGGGACATAGAATTAGAGAGTGTTCGTATGCTAAGCAGAGAAATACAGATGTTCGTCCCCAGACTCAGGCAAATAGTGTACCAGCTCCTTCAAGTCGCCCAGCTTCTCCTCAGGGCGCATCATCCAGTACTGCTGGTAGTCAGCGCCAAAATTGATTTTATGCTTTACCCTCATGCCAGGAGCAGAAATATTCCCCAGATGTTGTTACTGGTATGCTTTATGTCTTTTATTTTGATGTGTATGTGTTGTTAGACCCTGGGTTGAGTTTTTCTTATGTGACCCCGTTAGTTGCTGTGAATTTTGAGATAAATTCTGAAAAGATTCCCGAGCCTTTCTTGGTTTCTACCCCAGTAGGTGAGTCAGTTGTTGCTAAGAAAATCTATAAAAAGTGTCTTATAAGCACCCCATGACTAGATTATTTTCAGATTTTAGATAAAGATTTGACCTTTTGGGTCCTAAGCTAAGATAAAGAATCCACTTTGTTCATATGACTTGAGATTTAAAGAAAAGAAAAGAGCATAATTGGTTTTCTTACAAACCTTTTTGCTAATTTTAAGGTGTATTTCCTAAAGTTCTGAGCATAAATATGGGAGTAGTATTTAGCACCGAGTTGGGTATGATTCCAAGGTCTCATTCTCCAAAACTACGCGACACCATAGGACTAAGATTATTTCCACTTCTACATGGATGACTAAGATAGTGATCACTTAAGGTTCTATTCCGATGGCAAGGGTAGAACAACTCTCCCCAACGTGGGCAAGACGTTAGAATCCATGTCAGCTCACATGGTTTATTTCATTTAGAAGAAACTCCCAGAGTCCCAAAGTCTCTAAGTCCCAAAGCTTCTAAATTTCAAAAGAAAAGAATGATAGAAAAACTCTTATAAGACTAAGTGTATTGACTCACTAGATTTACAAGTATGATTTGTTATACATGATTTTTCATATTTCGATGTTTTGGATAATCAAGATTATGTGAGTCATATATATCCATATGCATTTACTTTCTAATTATGATGATGTTTACTTATGCATTACACCCCCATATACTCAGTACATCCTTAAAGTACTGATCCACATATACGTCTATATGATACATTGTCTTATAATGTAGGTTCAAGTGCTCAGTATCAACAACGTGAGTAGTTCGAGCATCTTTATCTACGCTTTCACAGTTGGTGAGTTCTTATGATTCGAGGGCCTACTTCTTCAGATTTTCAGCCTTTATAGTAGTTGAGTTATTGTTTTCAGTTTAGTTCGAGTCAGTTGGGGGTCTGTCCCAATAGCTCTCTAGTTCTTTATGAGTAGTAGAGGCTTGTCGGACTACGAGTTTATTTACAGACTTTTAGTATTTGTTGTTCAGGCATTATCTACAGGTTATTCGGTTCAGTTTTTACTATAATACAGTATTATTTCTTGACTAGATAATCTTGATGTAAGGTTCAAACTTAGTAGCAGGCTGAAAGGGTTAGATTGAGGCTACTCATAGCCTTGAGCACCGCGTGACGTCCCGAGATCAGATTTCATGGCGTTACACATAAGGGCTCTAACCGTATTTTGACTCGTGATCAATTCATATAAACCGATAAAAAATAAATAGGCACTCAATCTTTCAAACTCAAAATGTATTGGACATTTTGTTGGTCATGTTGTTGATAATATTTCTTTTAGAGCAGGGTCAAATTTAGTTTTTCTCAGATAAAATCAAAGTGCTTTCCAAAAAAACCCAACATGATTGTAAGTGTCAATTAGCCTTATGAGACAGAAAAAAAGTTCTAAAAATGAAACTTTCTTCTTCATTTCTGACAGACATATCTAAACAACCAAGCGAACATACATTTTTTTTCCAGTTTAATGAATAATTGTGTGATTCATTTTCTAAAGAACACAGTTTTTCAATTCTTCATTGCTTCATTAAACATAATTTATAATAAAAGAAAGTAACAAGAAAAAAGAGAGATAATAATTTAATTCGATGCATAATCAGAAATTATTATCAAAGCAATATAGACACAATATTTCCTCTCTATAAAATAAGCAAACAAAATATAAAATTTTATGTGGTACAATAGAGTTTCGATAAAATAATGCTGCATGCAAGTTGGTGTGAGTACCACTATCATTAACATAAAAAAAACAAAACACCATGAAAACAATAACAATAATATAACCAGTATCGTCTAACAAAATGAATATTTACCAAGTAATACATATGAAAATGATGAATTGAGTAACACATGATCACACATCACAATAAAATAAATAATTTATTAACAGGACATTAGGTAAAGAACAAAGAAAATGTGTTTTTGATTACCTTATTTCATCTGTGTGAGTTTTGTCAGAATGTTAAGAAACTTAGGAGAAAGTGTAAAGAGGGAGTCACCAAAAGACTATGAATATAAAGAAAAAAGATTATTAATTGAAGTAATGAATAATTTATCGACAACTATTTATTTATAGACTGTTCATGACAGAACCTCGTTAAAAGAGTTTTGTGAAACTATGGATTGGCAAAAATATATAAAACTGTTGATATTTATTACTTACTTATCTTAGTGAATTATTCATTAAGTATCAAAATGGAACATATCAACAAAGAAAATAAAGAAAATAATAAATAGACATTCACGTTCATATTCCTAGAGTTTATTCAAAAGAAATCTTGTTTAGATAGTGAAAGAATTCATAGACAGTCAAACTCAAGAATTTATTCCTTGAGTCACAAAAGTTTCATGCTTTTTAATGAAATCAAGATAATAGAGTAGGCTTAAAATGTACTGGGTCTTTTAACATTCATGTTGTTGTTGTTGATGATGTTGATGTTGGAATAGGCTCAAATTTGAATTTGTCAGATAAAAGCAAAGTGCTTCCCAAAAAAATCGACATGACCTTTCAAGCAAAGATACAGTTTTTTGCAGCTCAATAAATACATGTCTAATTTATCTTCCAAAGAAAGACAGTTTTTCAATTCTTCATCACCTTATTAAATGTAATTTAAAAATAGAATATGAGGACCAAGGTGATTCAGATGATGAGGATCAAGGTTATTCCAATAAGGAGAAAAAGAACAAGGGCGATAAACAAAAAAAATAAAAAATAAATTAGGATAAAAATTTAGCAGAAATGAAACATAGAGAGACTATTACTCACCAGATTATGAAGAAAAGAAAAGATACAAAGGAAGAAACTAAGAGAAAACAAAAAAATCATAATTTTATCTTTTGTAAGTTAAAAAATCTACATCTGAATAAGTGATGTAATGCTCAGTTTAATTACAGGAATGTCAAATTAGAGGAAATAGTAGAAATTTCTTATTGAAACTTCAAAAAGGTCACGAAGGTCTCCTATCTTTGTTGCTGTTAGGCTTCAAAGTTTACCTTTGTAATATTTTATTCCTACATGATTCAGTTGAAAAATAAATATAGTAATATCCTTATGTCTGTTGAAAAAATAATTCAGTATTAATAACTTATATAGATAAAATTTCTCTTTCTACTTCTCTATCAATAAACAAGAGCAAAAGATAAATTTATTCTAAAGCTTATCATGAAATTAAATATACACTAATTACTCATTTAAAATAAGCACAATTTTTATGACTCAAAACATAGAGTCTCAAAATAGATGAGAGTTATAGATCGCTTAAATAAGATTCAACACACACACCTAACTCATTTGTAACATCAACAATGCCGACATATTAAAGTTTTCTGTACACACTATAATATTCTAGATTTTACTTTGCTACTTCTCTTTTAATTGCTTCTTTCTCTTAAGACTTCTGTTCACTAAAGAAACAAAATAAGAACCACGTTGAATTGACTATCTCTAATATGTGTTCTTAAGTAAGAGGGATAGTGAGTGGGCAAGAGAAACTTACAACAATTATCAATAAAGTTAAAAATAAATAACCAAGCTCATCATATGCACAAAATGCAATAATAAAGGACACTACTGTGTGGGACATGCGGTAACATAAAACTATAGAAGAAAGTTCAGTGCCACTGAGAAATAGTTTCAACAGAATAAAAGAAACTTATATAGTCATGGATTGAAAAAAAAAAGTTAAATTAGTGATATTTATTTTGTTTCACAGAATTGAAAAATGATTGCAAAAAGAAAGTTGATCAACCTGCAAATATGTTTACCAAGAATGAAAGAGGGCGCAATATGGATAGATAAAAAATATTGTATAATTATATTAAAGCTATTACAAAAATTGAGAGAGAATAAGAAAGGAGTCTTTTGGCAATATTTATTTCATTTTCATTGAAGTTGGTAACTCCATTTTTTGTTTCATCCTGAGCATGTCACGTCGTTCATTTTGTTTTTCAGCAAAAGGAGTGAATTTTTTTTTTTACATTTTGCTTTCTTCTTTGAGGTGAGTTGTGGATGGTGCAGGAAGAGAGGTATTATGTCTTCTTTTTCAGTATAAGATAAAATGTAGAGTTTTTCACAAATCAGTGCAGAAAAACGTTTGTGTGTATGGTGTATGCAATCTTGCTCCCACAAGGTAGAAACTATTTTCGATGATTTTGAGCTCAAAAATTACCTTTATAAAAAAAAATGTCTTGACTGAAAGTGCCTTAATCCTCATGAACTTTTTTCTATAACTGAGTAAAGTAGTACATAGATTTGAAACTCGATGGGCAATGAATTGTCCGTTTTTTCATTCTCATGTTTACTTCTGCTATTTACTGCTCATGAGATGCATTTTCTAGTAGATAATACATAGTACAATTAATTTGCATGATAGCATAAACTAATGTATATCTTGGTTGATTCACAAAGAACAACAACAAACATAATGTGATCTCACCCGTAGAGTATGGAGAGGTAGAGTTTCTGACAGACCTTCAGCTTAAAGAACAATCAAAATACATGCAAAAAATTATCAACCAACAATACATGCATAGTCAATAAATCAGTGCATTATATATCAGCCAAATCATCAAATCATACAACCATTAAAATCTCAATAAACTAGCTCTTGATGGAATTAAATATTTTTTTCAAGTACAAGTGATGCAGTTGACACCAAAGCAAAATTAGGACAAAAAAGAAAAATTATTAAAACAATAATACATGCAAAATAAAAAAACCAGTCACAAAAGTTAGTCCAGCTGGTAATTGCTATGGAGAAGAAATTGTCAAAGAAAACGAAAAAAATATCACAAATACAAACATAATCACAATAAAGAACTCAAAATCAAAGAAGATTATACCCAACTTAAAACCTAGAAACATACATAATCACAATAAAACACAAATACATATAACTTCAAAAAATATAAAATTCATCAAAAATATATAAAATAAAAGAGTAAGAAGACTGTAATAGGGGCTTTAAGGATTAACAACAGAAATATTTTTTTTTTGAAATAATAGAAGCAGAATTCAGGTAACTTATATGTACACACAGACTTCAGTATAATTTTTTAAGAATTAATCGGAGGAGGAATTTTTTCAAAGAATTTTTGTTTGATAGCAATAAGCTTAACTAGTGTATATAAAAATGAAAGGGGAAAAAGATTTGTGAAGTGGAAAAGACAATGCATAAGTTAGTGGCTTTGAAATAGGTATACATAAATTTACAAAATGGTACATGCATATGCACACGTGTAATAACACCAATAGAATGTGAACAAGAGAGCTATATATTTACCATCACTGTTAGTCTTATTTATGCAAACTACCCTTCATAGTACAAAGAAACTTTCACTTATATTTAAGTGTAAAATGATTAATTTATTATTTTTCTAGCTAAATATTACTAATGCTTTAGGAAAATTATTTAATTTTTTACTCTTTAAATCGTATATCTAATTGATGGAGACTCTCATTCAATACAATAAAATATTATTATCATATTTAAACAGTGATAATTTTTTATTTTATTTTTAATTAATTAATTACTTATGTATCCAAAGAATAATCTTATATTAAATATATAAAGTGCTCGATTATTGGCAAAAGGTATAGACAAGCCAAAAATATATTAGTTGACAATTAACAATGAGCCAGTTTATGATATACAAATCATGATTTGTTAGACTAGTGCAACTTGAAGTTTGGAATTTTAAATTTGTGATTTGGGATTTCAATAACTAGTTAGGCTTACCATATCAACAATTGCCTTAATTTTCTTTGATTTATTACAAATTCATAAGATTCATAACTTTATAGTCTCTGATATAGTATAGCTTATGTTGGTTTATAGTTTTTAATATTGTATTATTTAACATTTTATGGTGGTTTGACAGAAAGAAAAGATAACATCAATATATCATAATATATCTTTTCAATTTATTTCATCTCTTACAAAAACATTAAAAGCTTCCATCTATGAAAATTCAGAAGTTTTCATCAGCTACTCTCATAAATAAAAACTTTGTAAAAATTACATAAAAATTAGTTTAATGGAACACAAGTGAGGTGATGGAATCATAAGCTTCATGTCAAGCCTTTCCGGAATCACACATAAAAAGTAAGTGATATGTCAAAGATAAATCTACAACCTTTTTCGATCCTCATCGAGCCTCTTGAACAACCTCTCATAGTCACTACATACTAAAGTGAGGAATTCATTAGCCATACATGTAAGAATATTACGTATTAACGACCCACATATTTTTGATAAAAAATTTATTATCACGACCCAAATCAGGGCCTGACCGTGATGGATATATCAAGCCCACCATGGATCAGAGATCACCCCCTTAACCTAACCTCAAGAGTATAATAATAACAATAAAGCAAAAGATAATCAAATAGTAATGAGAACATGAATAGATAACTCAAATAAAAACTAAGATTCAAAACAACAAACAATCCACACTTGTCCATAATAGCCTCTAAAATCAGAATAACAACTAAGTCGGGACATGCCTTCGGCTATGACCAAAGAAAAGAATCCAATAGTACTGAGTCAATAGTGAAAGAATAATGAAATGACAAGGATTTTTAAAGGATGGAGGATCACCACTTCACAACAACTCAATAAACGTGGTCAATCACCTAACGCTGCACAAGAGCAACAAAAAAGACTTTGGACCCTACATCATAAAATAATGTAGTGTCCTAGGATGGTCAGTGGGATAAGCACTAGCATATAACTCAAGAAAATTAATAACATAATGCCATGTTTAAAAGCAATCGAAACCATATGCACATATTTCATATATACATATATAGGATATTCGGATAGAATAAAGGGTCATGAACATAAGAGTTTAAAGATTTAGCTTGAACTGTGTAGCTCAATTCGTCCTAAAGGCACCATGAGCTATATGAGTTCATCTCCTCCTATTGAAATGGATCAAGTGTGTGTTAGCCGTATAAATCGAGAAAAAACTAAAGCCACCAAGAAAATAGCCGTCCTAAAATACATATATCAGGTGTGCACCAAGCACATGATCATATAGACCCCCAACACCAGTAAACGTGATTTCTAGTGTTAGTCCCTCCCGAGAATTACACCTTCATGGTGAATTACACATTTCCCTATAAGCCTAAATTAAAATAATTTGCACCTAAACCAACTATTAACACAAGAGTCAT